>NW_023607017.1:0-40001 GCF_013339745.2 Dermacentor silvarum | reverse complement strand
ACCCCTTCGTTACGTAGAGGTCTCAAATACATGTGCTTCTATGGCGTAACGGCGGGGAATCGAAAAACTTCGTTATATGCAGGAATTCGTTATATGGAAGTTCGTTATAAGCAAGTTCAATTGTAGTCACACGCACAGCGGTACCCGCCGCGCCGGCAGCGGTCTTTCAACATGCCGTGAAACGGCGGACATCCTGCAATCTTTGTTGGCTGCATGCCGCTAGACAAGTAGTTATGCCTGCGCTGTAGTAGCAGCCATCTGTCCCTTTAGCAACTGATAAATAACTCATGCAATGCATATGAGCTCGTAGCAACGTACTACGTGCGAATCACGCTGTAGCTGAATCGCGCTTGATGCAGCCTTTAATGACAGCTAGCGCTCGAACATCAATGTGCTGTAATTAATACTGCCTTGCTGTGCTGCCTCAACTTGCTGGCTTGAGGTCAAGTATGAACACATTTAACTCTCAAACCTGTGCTGCTCGTAGCGGGGTAGTGATGCTATCCAGCGCGCTCAATGCTCCGCTTCGTGAGGCCTTGAAGGAAAACAGTAGAATCTGATGTTAGGATTCATGCCTTCTAGCTCGTGGTAGATCACGACGCAGCACTAACGACGGTGATGCTTTTTCGAGGCTGAGCTAGGTCTCTCCGGATCGGCGTCGCCGATTCCTTCTGCTTACGGCCCACGGCACACGGAGAGCCCGTATTCGTTAAACTAGGCAACGGCCAGCTCGCAGCATGGTCGGCGTGGTCTGTGAGAAGCGACGAGGCTTTTCGCACGCGCAACAGGGCAGAAAAAAGTGCGAGTCGACGCAAAACTCGGGCTAGAAACGTGCTTCGCCACAGCCAGGGTTCAGAACTATCCAAGCTGGTACTACCCAGATAATTTTTTCTTGCTGCCGCTGGGCTCCGCTACTATACCTCAAACTCCAGCGCAAGATGCCCATGGGGCGGGAGGTCAGGTGCACTGGCTGGACTGATGGCCACGTATGTAAAGCGTACTTAAACAGCCACAGTTTTGCCCGAAAGGCGAAACATCGATTGCGATAGAAAATTAGTAGACAGCTGTACGAATTAAGGATAGTAGTTTTATCGGCCCTATAAACTCGAAAATATTTGATTACTAATGTTACGGGCCGGGGTTTGGTAAACCTTCAACAGCGTTCATCAACGGAGAGGGTCCGGCAGGGAAGACGACGTGGTATAAAAACAAATCATATAAGTTTAATGCATGGTTACGGGTGAGCGGTGTGCTCCAAAGGAAACACACAAGAAACGTTCAACGTGCCTGCATCTGCACGCTAAGGCAAAGGCAAAGGTGTTACCACGTGGCCGTTTGCTGGCTTTCTTATACCCTCCACCATCCGGGCACTCTTCCCCTCTCCTGCCCCCACTGCAGGACAGGGCAAACCAGAGGAAGTAGTGAGGGTGGGTGACAGCAGTGAAGTTGGTGGTGGTGGTCGTAGCGCAATGAACGTCCCCAGCGGGGGTGAGCTGGTCGCAAAGCGGCACGAAAGGTTTCGCACATTCCTCGGCCACACGACGGACACGTCTGTTCATGTTGACGAGCGAGATCCTCAGGCACGCCGTTTCCCATGCGTTTGCATGTGTTCTGGGCATGGCTGCTCAAAGTGAATCGTAACCCTTACTAAATTAACAAGCCTGGTGGCAGCACGCACAGGCCAACATGAGAAAATTGGAGGACGCTTAAGCATCGCCTTTAAGAGTAGAGCGCGATAGCGTTATCGGGACCCGTTCGCTTCGCATCGTTCGCATCCGGCAAGTAGGCTTCATTCACTGCAACAGACAACGTGGGAAAGCCAGCTTACAAAGACCAAGCTTACTTACGCCGATCCCCTTAAAGTCGGCTTCACTTGAAACAGAAATGCATTGCTGGGAAGACGTTTTCCAGGGGCAATATAAGTCTTCCTATATTAAAACGTGAACGCCCTAGGACCATTTTTCACTATTTTATTAATTGTTTGCTATGACCCCGACGCGCGCGCGTGCCCGAAATGCATTTGGCAGGCCAAGCATAGAGTAACATATACAAGGATAAGAGAGGACACTTCCATTAGTCCCTGCGGCTGATTCTAGGGAGCCTACATGCAAGCGCTGTTTGGCTCCTTAACTGATGGTGATAATAATGATTTATTGGCCACCCCTTTGAAACGGGGCGGCGAGAAAACGTCTCCTAGCCTGCTTGATTTATTGTGCTATACAAGTTTTTTATCTGTCATTTTTGTATACATCTCATTAATCTTTTTCTTTTTTTTTCAAAAATTGCCTTGTACCGCTATCTATGATTTTAAGAGATCAGGTCGTATCAGTCTTTTCCCTGCTTTTTTTTCACCAATACTCTAATCGTCTCTTGCTTATCTATACGGCTGATCTGTTCATACTTCCTTCCACATTAAACCCGAGTGCTTCTGGAAGTTGTACGGTACCTACGGTTCTCGCTGGGTGAATCCCGTCGCATTACATCAGGATGGGCTCAGTGGTCTCTGGATCTTTACTGCAGCATACACATACATCATCTAGTTGCGAATATTTTCTCCGGTATGTTTTCGTCCTTAGGCAACCAGCTCGAGCCTCAAATAGCAAATAGCTTTGTGTTATCGTACAGATTTTCCTCTTCTGATTTATTTCTTCTCATTTTTTAAATCTCCATGGTCTTTTTTGTTTCCATTCTTTGCTTTCAATTCACTGTCTCTATTTCTCTCTCTTTCTGATGACTCCTGGTTGTCCATTTACACTTTCGATTATCCTGTACTTGGTTGTCAACTTCCTTGTCCTCTTCCTCCATTCTGTGTCCACGGTTTTCATGTACAGATACTTGTGCACTTTAGCCACCCGTTTATTTTCATACATGTTCCTGAGCCTTTCTTCAAAACTAATTTTGCTCTGTGCTTCTCTGACTTCAAAAGAGCCCCAGCCCATGTCACCCTGCACTGCATCATTTGTGGTAAAACCGTTGGCTCCCAAAGCAAACGGCCTACTGATCTTTAGTTAACTTCCTACCCCGACAAGATATCCGATTTTAAGCATAGAATGGCACTTGCGAACGTTAGCGCTGGAACCATTACTCCTTTCCATATTCCACGCTCCACCTCATACTTATTGTGGCCCCACAGTGCTCCGTATTTCATTGTTGTTCCATTACGCGTCCCCTTTATTTTCAGATTATCTTGGTGGTTGCTTGAGTAATGTTTTCCTTCGTTTATGTGTACGCCGAGGTACTTATATCGCTTCACTATAGGTATTACTTACTGTTGAATTGACAACAAGAAGTTACTCGTCTCTTCATTAAAGATCATGATTTCTCATTTCTCTGTGCTTAACCTAAGGCCTAGATTTGTCGCTGCGTTGCCACAGATATTCGCAAGGATCTGTAAACCTTTTTTATTGTCCGCTAGTAGCACAATGTCGTCTGCGTACATCAGTGCGGGGGCCTTCTGTTGCACACTATACGCATGTCCATTACGCATGTAAGATTAATCAAAACGTAATTCGCTGTTTTCCATTCGTCTTTCTATACCCTTAACGTAAAGCGTGAACAACAATGAAGACAGAGGACATCCTTGCTTCAATCCTTGGTGAATTCCCATCATTTCATTACCTTTTCCACCTTCCCATACAACTTGTACTTGGTTGTAGAACACTGCACGGGCTCGGGCTTACCCGAAAGCCCGGGCCCGGCCCGGCCCGTGGGCCGGGTCGGGCCGGGTATGGCAGTTTTTTCACGGTCTCGGGCCGGGCACGGCATGTGCTTTTTGACCCGTGCCCGGGCCCGGCTCTGGTATTTTGACACGGGCCCGGGCCGGGCTTGGACTTTCTGGTGGTGTGCAACGTGCAGCGTGTCCTCGTGTGTCTCGACTCTAAAAACCTGTTGCCCCAGGGCAGCTGGAAGCTAGCAGTGCTATACATGTGTACTTCCCGTTTCTTCTTCCGTCGCATTTTGTGCTGGTTGAAAAGAATGTAAAAGCCCAGGAAGACCGAAGTCGCCTCAACCCAAAGGATGCCATTGTATTCCTCACCTAAATCAATGTAATTAATGCTTTCAGCGCGCCGTCAGCGCTTTCGTGAATTGCTGATTCTTCAAAGGCGAATTGGTAAAATGATGACTGGTAAGATAAGATAATTCGTCGCGCGGCTGAAATATGGCACTGCGTCCATCCTTGATTGCACGCATGTTCTCAACCGGTCGCCTAGCAGCAGCGCATTACGCTGCACCATTGTCCCTCAATACTTTTTTCTGGTCACGAAACTCCGCCGTTACTCTATGGGAGAGCTTGACATGTCGCATGAATCTGCCGCGCTGCGGCGCCACCGCAGCTGAAAGGCCACCTTTCTCCGTGTTAGACCCGGATAGACTGCAGATGCGGCCGGCGTGGGCTGAAAATTGGGACGCGTACTTTATATTAGTGTGTGTGTGTGTGTGTGTGTGCGTGAGCGTGCGTATGTGCGTGTGCGTGCATGCGTGTGTGTATATGTGTGTGTGCGTGTGTGTGTGTGCATGCGTGCGTGTGTATCTGCGTGCACGATCATGCGTGTGCGTGCATGCGTGTGTGTGTGCGCGTTCGTGCGTACGCGTGCGTGTGTGTGTACGTGCGCACGTGTGTTTGTGCGTGTGTGTGTGCGCGCGTGTCTGTGCGTGCACATACATGCGTGTGTGTGTGTGCGCGCGTGCGTGAGCATAGGTGCGCGTGCATGCGTGTTTGTGTGTGCGTGTGTGTGTGTGTGTGTGTGTGTGCGCGCGCGTGTGTGTGTGCGAGTGCGCGTGCATGTGTGGGGGGGTGTGACTAAGTGTGCGCATGTGCATGCGTGTGTGCGTGTGCATGCATGTGTGTTTGCGTGCGCGTGTATGTGTGTGTGTGTGTGTGTGTGAATGCGTGTGTGCGTGCGTGCGTGTGCATGCGCGTGTCTGTGTGCATGTGTGTGTATGTGTGTGCGTGCGTGTGTACGTGCTGCTCATGCGTGATTCTACATTTACTTCAAACTAAAGCTCGCGATTCAAATACTATTATGCGTGGCAGTTCGCCAAGGAGGTATGGTGCTGAGTGCAACGGACCGTCAATTCTCGTCATTAATAAGCACAGTGCTGAGTCAGTCGGGCATAATAATTCGTTTGTATATTTATAGGGTATATTGACAACGAAAATCGGGTTTGAAAACTTTGTCGCACATTTGGAATAATACGCACGAAAACTAGCAAAGCTTGCGATACATGAAAATTGCAGTGATCCTAGACGAACAAACAGCGAAGAGGACAAAGATAAAGAAGTAGAAGAGAACGAAGACATCGAGGACTGTAATGGCAGCTGACTAGTATAATTAAAGTCTTGAAGGCTTTTATCGGGTGTTGGAACTTTATATTTGGCGCAGCCGACAACAGCAACCAGGTGTGGGTGACATTCTACCTCTCAACACGGGACGGCAGCCCCCTCGTCACGGGCTATGCTTTGGAAGTTGAGAACTTCGTTGCGGCGCCGGAAGAACTAACTGCACCTGGCCCACTCGGAACCATCACCAACAAAGTCAAGGCCTCGATCAGCGACGTCACCGAAAGAGGTACCGTGAAAATTGACATGGAATTCGCGGAACTTGAATCTATGAGAAAACAAATCGCAATTAAGTGTGACGCTCAAGGCGATACAGATCGAAATGCTTAGCTGTCTCTCTAAGGCATATTGAGTGCGATGACACAATTAACGCAAACGCAATTGCAGCAAATGAAAAAACAGCAAGCAATTTTGAATATACTTGCCGCTGGTGCGATACGTCGAGAGACAGTGAAGCCGGAAATGTTTGATGGTAGCACGGAGTTGCCATTTTCTGGCTGGATTTTTTCCAGTACGCATGCGAGCAGAACCACTGGTGAATTGACTCCGATAGGATACTTCACACGCGCCCGTAGCTATGTGTCAACGCTAAAAAGTGGTATGATTTGCGCATCACAGAATTAACATATGAAATAATCATGGGACACGTGGAAAAAAGTTTTATTCGGACATTTCAAGTGAGCCCAGTCCACTTGTGGGACTAAGCAGTTTTTTACAAGCAGAGAGACGACAATTTGCTCGACTATTACTTTGAGAAGAGGGGCCTACTGCTATTGGCGGATTCCACGCTTCCAGATTCCTCTGTCGTGCCACTAGTGATGCACGGGATGACAAAAGATTGCCAGCGACAAGTCCAGGTTAAAGCACCGTCCACTTCGGAGGAGCTTCTCTAGTGCTTAAGATATGTTTCGTTCGAGTCCTGGCCTCGCGAGGTGCAACACAAATCGAAAAGAGAATGGACACAGAACAGGGGAAGATTATTCTGGCAACAGGAGTTATCACAACCCTCGTCATGGGGACTCTGCTGGGAAGATACTCGGAAAATCCACGAATGTCAGGACGACTGGGACGCAGGAGACGATATTTCTTGTGAATTCGAACATTTTGTTTGTCCCAATGATCGTGAATAATACCGAGATGCCCGCGGGCATTGATACAGGTGTCTCGGTCAGTCTCATTAATGAAAAAAGAGTTGACAAAGATGAAATCTTTGCCGGGATAGCTGTCAGAGTTCAAGGCTATGACGGCAACTGTCGAAAGCTAGAAAAATGGATGGATGCAAAAGTGAAATTCAGAGATATAGAGCTCACCGTCAGGAGCCTTGTCATGTCAGGAGGGGAGTTAGATTTCCTTTATCCCGGCCTGAGATGAAATTGATCAAGATGAATATTATGTGGAACGACATTATCACCACCGAACATTCCAACCTCATTCAGACGCAAGATAGGTCACTCACAAGCTCCCACGAAGTTTCGTTGAAATTTCCAGAACGTCTGTGTCGGCACCTATCCCCGTGGAACGACTGAAATCGAAGCGCCTTTTGATCTTCGAGACAAGAGTGTTGTGAGGAAGACAGCCTATGGGTTAAGCCACGAAAAAAAGTATGGCTTAAACAGGAGCTAGAGCACTGCAGGGGCCGATTTTTTTAGCCCAGGCCCGGCCCGGGCCCGTTTTTACGTTGGGCTGCCCACCCGAGCCCGATCAAAACATTTATGGCGACACCCGGGCCCGGCCCGGTCCCGGAAATAATCTACGTTACCCGCCCGGCCCGGCCCGCCACCCTTCTACCTTAGGCCCGAGCCCGGCCCGAGCCCGACTTGAAATGGGCCCGAACCCAGCCCGAAACCGAAAAATAATGTTTTTCAGAGTTGAGACGCCCGAGAATAACTCGCTGCACGTTACATGCACAGCACCAGAAAGCCCGAGTCCGGCGCGGGCCCGCGTCAAAAAACCCGAGCCCGGCCCGGGCCCGGGTCAAGAAGCACACGCCGTGCCCGAGCCCGCGAAAAAACTGTTCTACCCGGCCCGGTCCGGCCCACGGGCCGGGCCGGGCCCGGGCTTTCGGGTAAGCCCGAGCCCGTGCAGTGCTCTAACAGGAGCTATAAGGAATGTTGGATTCTGGTATCATCAGACCTTCGACCTCTCCGTTTGCCTCACCCATTACCATAGTGCCAAAAGACGACGTATCCTATCGCTTGTGCACTGATTACAGGCTTATCAACCGGCAAACAGACTTGTTCCCATTCCCGATGCCACGAATCGACGAAATAATTGACGAGACCGGTGGGTGTAAATGGTTTTCCAGGATATACCTATGTCAAGCGTATTGGCAAGTACCACTCACGGAGGAAACTAAGATGTTCACTGCGTTTATTACACCTTTCGACATCTACGAATACAACCATCTGCCATCTGGGTGGAAAATCTCAGGCGCCTGGTTCCAGAAAATGATGAACTCTGTGCTCAAAAAATTTATTGGCAAATTTTGTAGTGTGTATGTCGATGACATGCTCGTCTATTCAAGAACAAGAGATAACCACATTAGTCATCTATCAATGGTTACAGGTGCATTGAACAGGGCACAGCTTAAGATCAACGTCAGAAAGAGTGAATTCTTCTCCCACAGGGTTGTTTTTCTTGGCAGGGTATTCGATGGGCAGACAAAATGTACCAACGAAGAAAGTGTTCGGCGTATCAAGAGTCTCGTCAAGCGCTTTGACCTGTACTCTCTTCGAGTGTGTTTAGGCCTTGCGGGGCATCTCCTGGCCTTCATAAAGGATTATGCAACAAAGACAAAATGTCTTACTGCCCTTACCCAAAAAGAGGTGCCATTTGTGTGGTCTGAACACTGCGAGCGGTGTTACGCAGAATTTGTTGAAAATATTTTTTCAGACCCTGTCCTGACGCTCCCAGACTTTAACCTGCCATTTGAACTGTACACTGATGCCTCTCATTATGGTACAGGAGCTGTTCTTTATCAAAGACATGTCAACAAGCCTGTTGCGAAACAACTGCAAGTGATAGGATATTTTTCTTACACGTTTACCAAGGCCCAAGCAAACTATGCTATGACGGAAAAGGAAGCATTGGCTGTAGTTATGGCCCTCAGGTATTTTAGAAGTTATCTGGAAGGAAGAAACTTCAAATTGTTTGCAGATAATCAAGCCCTGACTCACCTCTTGCAACTCACTCAGCCAAAGGTAGAGTGGCAAGATGGGTGAGTGAAATACAGCAGTACACTTTCGAGGTGGCGCATCACCCAGCACAAAAGCACCAGGACGCAGATACTCTGTCTAGACTTCATGTACCAAGAGAAGTTACCCATAAAGAAGTGAATATGAACAAATTGTGGGAAGGAACGCAAGACCTGAAGATGCAAAACAGGAAGCTAGAAGTGTCCGAAACAGCGATACCGACCATGCTGCGACTCTACCACGACAGTCCGGAGTCGGGAGGCCATGATGGATTCACTAAAACATACAGAAAGCTAACACAAACATTCACTTGGAAAGGCATGAAGACAGATGTCGCTAAATACATAAAGACGTGCCACAACGGCCAACTTTGCAAAGCTAAGTTGAGACCGTGAAAACAAAATGGTCACTACAGAATACTCGAATGTACCCTTTGACACACTACATCTCGATTTTGCTGAACTCCAAAAGAAGGGCAAGCGGGTCATAAAGACGCAAGCATTCCTCGTTGCAGTGAACTAGTGTACACGGTTCGTGGCTGCTAAAGCTGGCAGAGAAGATGCGAACTGTGTAACTTCTTTTCTAAAGAGGGTTATGTTCTCCAATGTTAAGGTCATCATTGCAGACAACGGACCGGCATTCCGAAGCGAAAAACTTCACCGGTCGGCTGAAGCAAGAGGCGTCGAGCTGCGTTTCCCAGCACCTTATCACCCAGAAGCGAATTATCTTGTAGAAAGTGTGATTCGGGACTTAAAGACATTCCTAGCTCTATACCCCCACTTCAAAGGCGGGTGGAAGTGCCCTCTCCAAACAGCTGTTCGTCACCATAACCGATCTCACACTGCAGCATTGGAATGTATCCTTTACTTCGCCGCTTTCCAAGAACCCGGTTTCTTACCTGCGGACAAAGAACTTGATATAGATGAAAAATTAACACCTTGCGAAAAGCAACTGCATTTGAACCACAAAGAAAAGTATCATAAAACTATGAAAAAACTTTGACAAATGTCACCAGTCCACGATACCGGATATTGAACGACATGGTGCTGGTTCGAAAGGGGTTGCATTCAAAGTGCCCCTTTATAGGCCCATATTCAGTATTGAAAACAGTAAAGCACCAAGGAATTCTCAAGAACGTGTATTATCAAGGACCCCGAGAAAATACAGAAGAGGCGTCGATTGAAAATATTCTTCAATATCATCCCAGGAGAGATGATAATGGAAGCCCGGGAGAATGTAGTGATGCTAGACGAACAGACAGCGAAGAGGACAAAGATGAAGAAGAGGAGAACGGAGATATGGAGGACCGTAATGGCAGCTGACTACTATAAATAAAGTCTTGAAGGCTTTTGCCGTGTGCTGGAACTTTATAAAAATGACAATACTTTCCTTCAAGCAAGCGTTTCATTCACGGCTACGATCTGCCGATGTACCTGTTCCGAACTAATTCTGAAGTCCTAGAACATTGTGTGGTACGTGCGATTAGAATCTGTCACCATCGCCTGAACGGCTCGAGTGCAATCGGAATTCGGTAACAGCACACGACCTTGAAGTCAGGTTGTCGTTTACTGGCAACGCCACACCACTAATGTCTTATTCTTTGTACAGCCCATAAAAGTCGCTTAAAACTTTTTAATCGAAGCTGGTTGGGCAAACTAACGACAAATTTCTCAGTAAGAAAAATTCTATGCGCGTCGTCTGCTGACACTAGGAGCCGCCAGCTGACTTTGAGATTGTTTACTTTTTGTACGTGCCTTGATTTCGGTTAGAAAACACTCTCAGATGTTCAAGTTTGGATACCGTAACTGCTACGACATAATAGAATGCAAATAAAATTGAAAAGAAGCTGGGCTTTCGGTCGCAACGTGACCGGGGAAGAAAAAATACCGCTGCCGCCCGCGGCAGACGCGGCTAGGTGGCCTTTCATTTACTATGGCGCCCCTAGCGGCAGGCGCTGGCTATATATATTAACCTGAGGCGGGAGTGTCGTGACCAGTAAAAGCTATTATGGGACTATGGCTGCACCATGGAGGAACGAGAAGCATTCTTTCTCCATTTACTCCATCCTTGCGCTGCACGACTGGTCGTGGCTGCGCATCGGCTAGAGTGTACTAGAATACGGTTGAGTGGGACAAGCGGCTGGGGCGGCGCATGCATTGCAATGAGGCGCCCGACGTGAAAAAATACTTTGACGGCGCTGCGATAGAAGTGTATTGGGCCGTATCAAGGACGTGCCGTTGGAAACTGCTGGCGATACTTCTCGGCAGGGTTATTCGTACTACTTTGCGCGCTGGTATTTGCTCTCAGACCACTGAAATGGTGTTCATAATTGCATATGACATGTAGTTATGCTTTAAGAATAAATTCCTTTCACTCTGTTCTTTATTTCATTTTTTTAATGGCGCTTGGTGGTCTTCTTCGGTCACGGGCCGGGTTCGGGCCGGTTTCGAACCAGGCCGGGCCGGGCTCGGGCCTAAGGTAAAGGGGTGGCGGGCCGGGCCGGGCGGGTAACGTAGATTATTTCCGGGCGTCGGCCGGGCCCGGCTCTCGCCATAACTCTTTTGGCAGGGCTTGGGCGGGCAGCCCAACGTAAAAACGGGCCCGGGCTGAAAAAATCGGCCCGTGCAGTTCTCTACTTGGTTGTCTATATCTCCCTTAGCAGCTCCACGAAATCGTCATCTATGCCCTTCGTGCTTAAGAGTATCCCGTAACAATTCCCTGTCTACGTTGTCATAGGCTCCTTTAATATCTAGAAATGCTATCGATAAAGGTATTTTCTGAAGATTCTGAAGATTTGTAAAGATACGGTTTCACCGGTAATTGGTTCAAGGTATTTTCTGAGCTACTGAAATCTCTGTGCACTGAGTTAGTACAAAGATTATCCTCTAAGCGTCTGCCTGGCATTAACCCGTTGTGTAGTTCTACCAATACATCGTTTTTCTGCAACCACTTCGACAGTTCTAATTTTATGGCTTGCATTGCCATTCTATATATCACCGACGATTCTGTAACTGGCCTGTACGAGCTCGTCTTATCCTTTCTCCTTTGCCTTTGTAGATAAGATTCATCTTGCTTTCACGCCATCCAACAGGAATTTTCTTTGTTCTAATCGCTTGCTCTATGGCATTAGTCAGCAGTGCCTTGCTCTTTGGACCGAGGTTTTTGATTAGCTTTATCGTTATTTCATCAGGTCCTGCTGCCGTGTTATTGGGGGCATTTTCTGCTGCCTTTTTCCAATAAAATTTTTCTATGCTAAATTTTGATCTCTCAGGCCTCTCTGTTGCTGCTGGATCTGTTGTCTGAGCTACGCTTTTTCTCGTGCCGAAGTTATCCCTAATACTGTTTGGGATGTATCGTCTCCTTCATCGATCGTCTCCTTCGTAGATGTTACCTTCTTCATCCCTTATAGCCGTTTGCGAGTTTTTAGTTGGAGTTCCGATTGCTTTTATGTGGTTCTAGAATCTTTTGGGAGCACCTTTTTGTCTTTTGTGAATGTTATGCATCCAACGTTCACTTACGCATTTAATTTTCTCTTGCACGAGCTCACTCGCCACCCTTTTCTTTTCTCGGTATGTGTTCCATCTAAGGAGCACCTCTTCTTCTTGTAATCCCAACTTTTTGGCTTCTCGATGAGCCCCAGATGCCTCTTTACGCTCTTTTATAGCTTGCTTTACTGCCTTGTTCCACCACTTACGTGGTTTCGTCTTTCCAATCCAACAATTGTTTGGCCGTGTCTGCCTTATTTCATGCTGCATAACGTCTACCACTTCCTCATATTCCCAGACTGCAGTAAGAAAAGCCTCAATTTCCTTCTCTGTGTTTTTTGCGATCTCTGTTATTTGCTCTCTACTCATTTTTAAAAATTCTGAGGCTATTGGTTCGTGTTTTGTGTTGCGATTTCTCCCAAACTTTAATTCTAAGCGTCTATGATCCCTACCCAGGCAATTTTTTTCATTTTCGTCTATTATCATTTGGTATAGTTGTTCGTAGACCGTTTTTGAGACCGTTTTGAGACCGTTTTTGAGCGTAGTCGATACAAGACTGCCTGTTTCCGCATTGCCACGTTACCTGTCCATGACACTTATTGTCCCTGTTTACTACTATAAAGTTCTGTTCATCACACAGATCCAGCACTAGAGAGTCGTTGTAATCCGTATATCCGTCTAAATGGTCCATGTGCGCGTTCATATCTCCCACTAATATCACCTGTCTCAATCGACTGAACTCATTAATATCGCTTCTAATGAAATCAACCAATTCCACATTTTTCTCTCTGCTATCACTACCTGTCCATAGGTAATCTACTCCCAGCCACGGCTTCTTGCCTTGCCATGTGCCGCTAATTCATAAAGGCTCTTTACATGTTTCGTTTACCCTTTTCCCCTTTAGACCTCGCCTAATTAGTTCGCCTACGCCTCCGCCTTTCCTTGACCCGGTCATTCTTGTCACCCTACACATACAAAATTGTCAATAACAGGCGGCTGCTCCAAATCTCGTATATGCATTTCGGTCAAGGCGTACACGCTAATTGCTTCATCATTAACTGCGTTTGAATTTCCAGCCATTTTTACTGCTTGCAACCACCCTGCATGTTAATGTAGCAAATTTTACCTTCTCTTTCCCAAGATTGGACGAGAACGGGACCCTTATTGTAGCGTCTGTCACACTCCCGAGACAATAGACCACATACTTTGCGTGTGCCCTCAATATGCGGCCGAGCGAAGGACACTAAAGCGTAGTGTTGACTGTTTCGACTCCCGCACCTTTTCGGAAGCAAAGGTTCGGAAGCAAAGCGCGTGGAGAAGAGTTGATTATGCCCAGCGCACCATAAGATCCCTTTTGAACTTTATGTGTGAGACGGGCTTAGACGGTCGTCTCTAGGACCTGTCCAGTGTGCCGTGTGCGAAATGTGTTTGTGCGATGACGTTTTGTGTGGACAACACTACTCCTGCGTGTAGTGTGTGAAAAGTGCACAACCGCGTATTGGACAATGTGTGTAAAAAGTAGCTCCTTGTACGATATCATAAGCACCTGCCACCTACCTCTTCTTGTATCTCCCACTTCCCCTTACCCCAGTGAGGAGTAGCAGGCTAGAGACACACTCTCCATGTCCTCTCCTCCCTTCTCTTCATTAAAATCTACTCTCTCTCTCTTTACCTTTTCTATTCTTTTCCTTTCGGCGTCTTTTCCTGGCTCCTGGTCGTCTAATTCTGCCCTTTACTGGCGTTTCGCTACGTTCAATAATTAATCCTGCTTCCGGATTGCCTGGGGCCCGCCTAAAAAAGTTGTGGCTCGCGCCGCCAATCGATGTCCAACCGGTGTTGCTACACTTTCGCTAAAATGTATTCCGTGACGCACAAAAGCGCCTTCGCGGCCTGCTCGGAGCACTTCTCCGTTGATGTCAATGACCGTAAAACTCATTGCTTTGGCTAGAGTGCAAATTTCCCTGTTTACTGTAAGAACTGGCCCTTTCAATTTCGTGCCCTTGCCTTTCAACCTCTGGCACGTTCCCACCGCGATTTGTATTTCCTTAGCTGATTCTAGAGTCCCTGGAAAATTTTGAGTATCGCATTTGCTTTTCGCGCGACGCCGCCTGCCACGGCCACCGGTGATTGGGGCGCTCGTTTCACGTGACATTTTGCCGCCATATCCCTTCCAAGCCCTTTCAGTTGGCGCGTCCAACGCGTAGCGTACGCACCGCGCACGGAGAGCACTTGGTCGTTTCGTTCAACGCTTGCGATGCGTTTGCGAACACAGGTGTCAGAAATAACCCATCAACATGCCTGGTTGCTGTGCCTTCGGGTGTAGCAACCGAACGGAGTCCGAGAAGGCATTTTTCTGTATTCCGTGCGGCATGGACGATGGTGAACGACGTTCTGCGTGGCTCCACAAAATGGCAGCAAAAACTTCGCGCCCTCGAAGAACACCCGCTTGTGCGAGGTAAGTTTCTTCAATAACTAGTTTGCTGGACAGCTATTGCTTTCAAGCGACTGTACTTGCGTGTGACCGCTAAACTTCACCTGTCCGGTTCACGCTCATCGCTCTGCGTGCGGCTATTGAACACTATGTGGCTAGCACACGTGGCTTTGAGTGAGCTGTTCTGTTCGCGTGGCTCGCTTTGTTTCACGCTATTGAAAATAGCCCAGTACATAAAATTGCTGCAGAAGATAGCGCCAACCTTTCCTTTTCCAAAAGAACCACTTAGTAGTAAGCTCTTCGGTTCGCGCGGCCCACTCTGCTTTGCGTTTTGTTTCCTTTAAACATTTCGGTTTCGTGCTATCGAAAATCGCCCAGTACCTATCTTTCAAGTAAGCTCTCCGGTTTGCGCGGCCCGCTCTGATTTGCGCTATTGTTTCCAGTAAACTGTTCGGTTCGCGCGGATCGCTTTGTTTCGCGCTATTTCAAATCGCCCAATACCTATTTTTCAAGTAAGCTCCTCTACTTAGCGCTGTTGAAAACATCGTAGTACGAACATTATAGTAAGTTCTTCACTGTTTCATTCGGTTTGCGCGCCGCGTTTGAAAAGAAAAACGTACACACATGTCAAGTAAGCTGCAGTGCTTGATTCGCGCGGCTTGTTGGAAACAATATACATTTCAAGTGAGCTTGTTGTGCTCAGAGGGGGAGCCAAGTTGTTAAAGCATTCAGCGGATTACTGAGTGTTTATCCATTAGATAACTTCTGGGCAGGTACGACAAGATTTGCCAAATATTCGTAACTCAAATACGGCTTAGATTGCACATAAAATACCGATGTGCTTTTTACGCGACGTTAGCGTGTGTACGTTTTCTAAAAAAAATTTAAAATACCGCTGCGTTGTAGTGCGCTGAGCGATAGCCTTGCCACAGTAATAGCCGGTGAGAAACTATCACCGGAAAGCGATAAAAATGCTCGTGTCAGTACAGTCTCAGTTATTGGGCGATTGGCATAGCTGCATACTTCGGATGAAAGCAAGGCGCGAACGAAAAGCGCTGGTGTTTTTATTTTATCCACATCTTGTAGCCCTCTTACTCAGGCTCATCAAATAGCTACAGAGTAAAAGGAGATGGTTCCCATGAATAACGTGTTTTAAACAAGCACCAGGTCTATAAAGAAAATGTTGCTTCAAAATGTCTTCTATAGATTTCTTGACTCTGTTCTTTGCGACTACTTACACTTTAGAATTTTAAGCACTGTCAGTGGGTAGGTTTATTAACAATCCTATTTTTCTTTCTTTTCTCCATGGACAAACTATAGGACCATTTCAACCCTGATTATTTTGAGAAACCAAGAGTCGACGGTAAAAAGCAGTTGAAGTGGAAGGTAGTACCAAGCATTTTTGCGCATCGGCCGCAGAAAAATGGCAGAAAGCCACCGTTTCCTAGACTCCAATACTCGCTGCAAGCAAGCACTGTCTCGCAACCAGACTGCCGCAAGCCGACAACTGATATCCTGGGCGATGCAGTTGAGGCACCACAACCACAAGGAGCCAAGGAGCACCTGAGGTCCCAGAAGACACTCGAGGTACCCAGGGAGCACCTGACTTCCTAGGAGGGACTGACAGCTCTACTGTGATTGGAAATCCAGCAATGGAATGCACCACAGCAGGTACTGTGTGTATTATGCAATTACGCAAATTGACAGTATACTTGAAAACATAAATTCTAGTCTGAAATCCTCTGGATTGCATTTATTGAATTGTGATCGAGTAATAAGCATTGCCTGAATGTCAAATGCGATCAATTAAAGGGAACACTCTTGTATGTGGCCTTCACTTTGCTGACACGCTTGCTACAAGTGGTGAATAAAGCTATCACTTGTTTACCTACAGCATGATCAAAACAGACAGAACAGTAAGTAAACGATTAGACGAGCGCTGTGGCGAACTGTTATGACATTGTGGCTGTCTTTATCGTGCATGAGAAAATTGCCCAGTCTTTGCCAGGCTGTGCAATCACGCGCAGAGTCCTCAAGATCAGTATTGCACAGTGCTTGCAAGAACAGACATAGGTAATGGTTAGTGCCGTGTGGTGACCATGTTTGCAAAATTTCGCTGTCATGTGAATCATGTTACGTTGGCTAGGTGGGTCGATGTATCGGTAAGAGATAGCAGGAACGCTTTTCTAGATTGAAGAATGCAGGTCAAGCATTTGGCTTTGTATTGATGCCTGGCCTCGCCCAGAAAGCCACTCGAGCTCTTTTACAGTATCTGAAGGTGACAGACTTGACTGCCAAATTTTAGATACATTGCATCTGGCTTAGTGCATGTCAAAGTGCCATCAAGACTTGTGTCTTCTTTCACTTCCCTATTCCTTCCCCACATGTAGCGTAGCAAACTGCACAAAGTCTCGTTAACCTTCCTGCTTTTCCGTCTGTCTCTCTCTCTTTGTATCGGCCATGTATGCTTATTTTTAATCTGTGTGCATTCTTTGGAGGAACAAAGGCGAGAAAGTTGCCTCTGCCTCACAGTGGAGGCATATTAGATTTGAAAAAGCGGTGACAAATGCACAACAGAGGCATCAGTAGCACTTCATAGAAAAGAAATACACTAGCAATAAACTTTCAGCGTGAGTAAAAATGCATTGTGTGTAAACATTGACTGATGGCAAGCAAACGTCTATCAAGCAGGTTGCCACCAGCCGGCAGCTGATAACCTGGTATGTTCAGGTGACACACTCAGGGAGCCAAGGAGTCCCTGAGGGCCCAGAGGAAGCTCAAGGTATCCAGGGAGCATCTCAGAGCCTATGAGGGACCGACAGTACTTCTGCTACTGTAAACTCACCAATGGAATGCTCTACAGCAGATACAGGTACCGTGCAGTTAAGCGCTAATTCGCAGCATATTTGCAAACATCAATTGTAGACTGAAATCCTCTGAACTGTATTGTATTGAACCGTGACCAATCAAAGTGATAATGAGTATTGCCTGATGTAAAGTACAGTACACTGTTAAAGTGAACACTCGTATGTGCTGTCTTCACTTTACTGGCATTTTAGCTACAGGTGGCAATTAAATCTGTCACATGTTTACCAAAGTTCAGTAGTGCTCAGTGCTTGCAAGAACAGACACAGGTAGAGATTAGTGCCATGCGGTGAACATGTTTCTGAAATTTCGCTGTCATGCCAATTGTGCACTTCGGCTCGACTGGTTTATGTATCACAAGAAATTGCGGGAACATTTTTTCTAGGTTGAAGAACCAATTTGGTTTTACATTGCCCATGTACACCTGGTTATGTTACATCTGTTTTGGAGGAACAAAAACGAAAAAAGCCCACATCATAGAGGAGTCATACCAGTTTGAAAAACGTTCTTGTTTATAGTGTTATTCTATTGTGTCTAACGGTTTTTTGCGTGGCACTTTCAATGTTATTGGTTTGAGCATATCTGAGTGTTTTCTATTTATGTATGATTTGCTCGCAATAAATATTCTTCGTGAGTAAAAGCACATAGGTAAATATAGTTGCATAGACTCGCCCAACTAGCAACAGCAAAAGCAGCAAACTGCACATTTATGTAGAAAGGCGCCACTTCCATCAGCCACAAGTCATCTGCTGCAAAGCCAATTGTAGGCTTTCCAGATGAAAAAATTCACACATGCTTTACATCCACGTGTTCACTTATGTCTTCTAGCAGGTGTGTCATGTTTTTTATTTGGATCACTGCAGTTCAGCAGAGCTCTTAATTAAGCCGGTAATTTACCCACTTCACCGTCAACTTCAAGATTTTGCACAATATCTTGTATCCTGTCTTTACACAATCTTTGCTTCTTGGGCCAATCCATCCTGACATTGTCTCATTTGCAGTGTTTCTGTCACGTTCCAGAACGTACCAACAAGCCCAACTCAATATGTTTCTTGATTCTTTTTCTTTCAGTGTTATAGAGCCAAATTGTGTATTTTAGGCATTGAACAAATCGCCTATAGCTTCAACCTTATCTTAAATGCTACTTCGAACACCACCTATTGCCACAGCTCCACACATTCATTTTAAATCCTTAATTCAGATTCTCGAAATAATTATAATATGAACTTTATTGGAATGAAAAAGATATTAAGGAGATTTCATTGTTGGAATTATTTGCTAAATAACGCATTAAATTCATTTTGCAGCAGAAGATGACCCAACCGATGAGGTTCTAGTTTTAAAACGGCAACTCAACTTGAAACAGAAAAAGCGAGCGAAGGCTGAAGAAGAATGCAGAAACCTGCGGCAGTCCTTGAACAAGATTTTTGCAGAAGTTCAACTGCATTATCTGCAAAAAGGGACCATGAGGGGATCTGCGTGGACTGACAATACAATACAGGAGACATTAAAAGTGCGATTCGCCTGCCGATCAGGTGGTTATGAGTACCTCCGCGACAATGGATGGCCACTTCCTGCAGAGGAAACTCTCCAAAAAGACATCGACAACATCAAGTTTTCGCCAGGTACGTATCACCCTTTTTGTACAAGAAACAATCTCAGAGCAACAATTGGTCATCAATGCAGCTATTTTGTCCTTTTCTGGTAACCAGCAGAGAGCTAGCTGTGAGTGATACACTACTATGTACGACACACATGAAACGGAACAGTAGTCACGATCATCTGTTTTGATTCAGATAATTGTGTCTCTGCTGGTTATCTTTGTTGCCATTTTATCGATAGAATTGTTGAACCATGGGTAACATTTTCACTAAGGTAATTTCTGCGTTTGATCTTGACATCATTACCCAAAACCCTACAGTGTCGGTGAGAACAGTCCGACGTATCGTTACAAGTATTCTTGAAGACATATTTCCTGCACTTGTGGTGAAAGTTGCAGCATTCAAATCGGAAGACCGGTATGCTGTGCTCATGCTTGATGAAATACAACTTATCCCAGGCCTTAACTACGATTGTACTACAAATTCTATCATTGGTAAGTGCTCAAGCAGGTTTTTAAATGTGGTCTTGGTGTAAAAGCATATATAAGCATTGCCGCATATTAGCACTTAAATTGAAAAATAAATTAGGGCATGTTCTTTAGCTGAACAGAAAGTGTGGTACATGTGCTTTGAAGTTCAGGCTTGCTCCAGACGTGAAATCGACAGCCCACTTAGTACCTCAAATGCTATATGATGCTATAGCACTGTACAGTATCCACTAAAAGGCACATGGCCAACACAGAAATACATCAAAGATGTCTACCCAGCTAACTTCAGCATACAGATAAACATGTTTTTTCATTGGACTACTAAAATATACCATAACAGCATTCACGGACGTCCATCATTGGATGAAATGTGGGCATTCATATCCGGCACTTAAAAGCAAATTGCAGTGAAGCATTTAAGCAAATAAAACGCCTCATTGCGGGTGGTGTATATAAAAAGATGCCTCCGAGCAAAATATTGCATCACTTTATTTCGTTTTATTTTTTGATAAAAAAGGTACTCCTAAAGTAAACTTCCCTTTTTTTTATTTGGATGCTCTAAGCACTGTGCCGATTACATAAATGTGACATCGCAGGCTTCTGTGTATCTTCCCCTATTTTCCCTGTGTTTGTGCTTGAAAGATTCCAAATTGTGCCCAGTAATATTTCTTTATTGGAAACAGTAAAGTACCCCTATCAGATGCTTCCAAAATCTATCATTGAGCTCGTGTGGAAATTTCAATGTAATGTCACCCATTAGTTCCAAGCGAGTTTCACTATGACCTAAGGCTTGGGTAAACATGCAAAAATGAATACGTAATTTGCCAATCTAATGTAAAAAAACGTTTCTTTTCAGTCTCTTTAAGACCTATTCATTCTGGCTTATGACACGGTTTCCAAATGTGCATTTGTGTCCAACTTTAACAGGATATCCTACAGTAACATCATCTGACCCGAGTGCAGCAGCAGGATTTGCAACACATGCCCTTGTGTTTATGCTTTCAGGAATTACGTCCAGGTGGAAACAAACAGTGGCATACCATTTCTCTGGTAAATAATGCATCACTACATCATTTCTCGAATGCACAACATACTTAAGGGGCCCTGAAATACTTTTTGAACAGAGTGAGAAAATGTTGCCGAGCGGCCGTAGAGCTTGCTATGAACATGAGCCTAACATTACTGCACTGCATAAGCAAAAAAATTTGCCATCTCGTGTCAAACACAGTGATAAATCGCTTTCCCTCGCTTCCGCAATGCCGTCACATCAAAACCAGTTTGCCGACCAATGCTATTGGCTGAAAAGCATTCTCAGTTATACGTAATTGCTAATTCTGAGTTAAATAAATGAAATGTAAATGTCTGTAATCCCAACAACACAGGAAAATCATTTCATCTTTGCACTGCGCGTAGATGCGTCTGCTGCGCGTGGCCTTTGCGATGGCAGCAGCCTACTGCATGGAATTGTCGACTTTGGCCACCTCTAGGTGCCACTACAAGCCATTTTGCCACTGCAACAATCGGCTTGTAGTTGAATGCCACTGCAACACCGCTGTATAGTCTCCAGTGCACTAGTGGAGACGAAAAGAGAGATCCAGGTATCGGTGCGGTAGCTCCTTTAATTAGAAAGGATTCGAAAACTTTTTGAAGCACGTGATTCTTGAGACGAGGTACTTTAATAGCGAGGCCATTCTAGGATTAGTTAGAAAGTGTTTGAGCCTCCCTCCCCCCCCCCAAAAAAAAAAAACTCATCTTTTCACTCTCTGTTAAGTTTCCATTAAAATGAATGATATTAAGCTACAAAAGAAGTACACCTGTCATGAGGATTTTGGTCTTTTTGTTGCAGCTGATTCCTTTGACGCAAAGCAGTATTGGCCTTACTTTTCGACATCATCGCGCGATGTGAAGCCATTGGTCTGTCAGTAGACTGTGTTACTTCCGACATGGGGAGTGAAAACTATACCATATGGAGGTTGTGCAATATAGCCACAAGGTATGGGCACCCACGTACTACATGCCCCCACCTCTGTCAAGGAGATCGCAACCAGCACTTCCTTGCGGATGCACCCCACCTTCTGAAAAACTTGCGTGGTCATCTGGTGAGACAGCAGAAGATAGTTCTAGATTAGGCAACTGTGGTAAACAATGAGTTGCCAACCAATGAGGTATGTTATCTTGCAAGCAATTGCATTTCCTTGTAGTTGCTGAAACTAGCTCCTTTATTCTGTATTTTTCTTTTAATGTTCACAAGCTCTCATACTTCAGTCTCTGCAAATCAACAGCCTGTTACATCCACTGCAGGCCTCTGCCAGCAACCTCCTCGTGCTCTTGTCTTGCAACAGCTGACTCCATGTTATGCCTGCAAATTTCCTAATTTCATCAAACCACCCAAATCTCTACCGTCCTAAAGTGTGCTTCCCTTCTCTTGGTGCCATTTTAGTTGTACTAATAGACCAACCATTATCTACTCTACACATTTATGACTTTTCTTCTTAATCTTAATTAATATTAGTATAAACCTTTGTCACTGACCTGTACACGACGATTTTGATGTTTCGGTGCCCGTAAGAAAACCTCGTTTGAGTGACCAACTTGTTCAAGCATGTAAGTTGGTCACTGCTGAAACAGCAAATGTACTCTTAAATATGTGCCAAAGTGACTTTGTATAAATAGGGTAATGATTGCCATACATTTTGTTAAGCTATGTCACCACCTTCGAGAAAAAAATAACAATTTTAGTCAAAAAGCTGCCGTTACATTTGTATCTTGTAGAGTTTATGTAGTTGGAGCCTTTCAGATGATTGCATTATGAAAACTATAAAAATATTTTTTTATTTTATTTAAAATTTTTCTAAATATGAGTTGCGCCAACCGTCACAACTACGAAATGGTAGGCACGAAACAAATACCACTTGGCAGGAACCTTGCGGGGATCCTAACTAACTAACACTTGGCAGGAACCTAACTGCAACACACCACCAAGATAGCCATATCTTGGAGCAAAAGTGCATGATCAAAAGGCTGAAAAATGTAACTTGTAGCAGATTGTTTTCCGAAACAATTGCCCATAGTATGAAAAGTCACCCCTCATTTTGGTTATTCTGCTTCATTGCACAGCGCAATGTATACAGAAACAGCATGTAAAACTTCATTCAAAAATATTTATTACAGAAAAGTTATCACTGCTTGTGTAACTATAAAATGAAAAAACACTTTGAGAAAAATGGGTTCGAACGTAAGCATATGTCTAGGTGTTAAAAGCCCTCTAGTGAAAGTTTTAAACTGATTCGGAAACAGCAAGTGTCCCAGAATGCTTCTAAAAGCTTTTATAACAACTATTAAAACAAATTAACATTCCATAATATTCAAAGGAAACGATATATTTGATGGAATTGCTCATGTTTTGAAATAAAATAAGCTGTTTCAGATGCAAGCAGCAGGGGTTGGAAAAACACTCATTACTTTTCAACGCCTTAAAGTGGAAATGTAATTGTTTTGCTAAGTATTCTAGAACAACCAGAGAGCTTATAATAGTAGCTTCGAACCAATATTTTTTCTGAAATTTCGTTTTTGAAGGTCGTGATATACCTTAAGGCTGTTGTCACTAGTTAAAAGTTCCAGTCTCTAAATGTTACTTCTATTATTTTTGTTTTGTCGTTTGCTGCACAATGCCTAGTTTTTTTTTTTCTCAAGCTTCTTTGTTCCATGTTTACACCCCACAAGTTATTACTTGTAGGATAGTGTCTTTTTTTAAGAAACAATGGTAAGCTGCCAGCCATGCATCAGGAGTGCCTGCCAAATGCAATTTCTGTTATTTATATTGTCTTCTCGTGATGCAGTCCCCTCTGACCTATTTATTGGCCTTGATATTCTTTAACAGGTTCAAGAGGCTGAATGACAATGACGAACTCATTCATTCACCAGCCTAAAGAATATCACTTTAATTTTTGCCGGTTGGAGTGCTAAATCACCAGTAGCTTGCAGATATATGATAGTGAATATTAGCAGCGAGATGGTTTCCTCACCTTACTTTGGAAGTGTAAACTCCAAATTAGGATTCAGTGTTTGCGTGTCGTTTCTCTTGAGATTTCTTGCCATCACAGGGCCACATCACGTATCAACATAGCTGCATAAAAGATAAAGTGTGACCATGAAATGTTGTATATTTTCTTTCAGGTCAGCCTAAAGTATGTTCAGCAGCTGTGCGAAATCGATGAAAAGCACAGCCTCAAGCTTACCCCGCGTTTAAAGCTTAAGCAGTTAAACCCCAGTAATTATGACAAAATGAACGTTAGCACAGTTTGTGCCTTGTTCAATCACAGTATTGCAGCTGCTCTAAGATTTCTGGTAGAGCAGAAGAAGATAGAAGACAAAGCCTTCACAACTGCTTGGTTTTTAGACAGAGTGTTTAGGTGGTTTTCCCTGATGACGTCAAGGACACCAACCCTGACACTGAGTGATTTATGCCCACATAAAGGCAAACAGACGGGGGCATTTCTTGGAGATTTTATTGAAATGTTCAGGAAGCTTCAAACTTTTTACCAAAGCAGGCCTAATGCATCATGGAAATCTGTGCAGACTGGGATGATCATAACAACAACTATGGCACTAAATCTTCGCCAACTGTATGTTAGATCCAAGGGCTTAAAGTTCCTGCTGCTAAGTCGCTTCTGCCAGGATGCCCTGGAAAATCTTTTTAGTGCTATACGAGTATAAGAGCCAGCGAATTTAAGTATGCACTGCGATTTATAGTGCTTGCACAGTTCTTTAAACCAAGCAAGCATGGCAGCTATGATACTTATGACTCTGTTCACTTGACGGATTTTCTGTGCTAGAGCGCAGCGCTTAAGCGCAGAACTGTGCTTAAGCGCAGAACTAGAGCCCGTGCAGATGTCCGTTATGACAGAGAATCTTGTACCAGAGGAGCAGGAATCACTGGAGTACTCGGCAGGGTACATTGCTCAAAGTGTCAGTAAGAAGCATGGACTCTGTGACCATTGCAAAACCGCATTGGTCGAAACTGACACCACTCGGGCTGGCTTGCTTTTGGAGTTAAAGCACTATGTAGCCAACTAATCGTCCTTGTGGACACCATCTGCTTCACTCATGTCCCTCTTAAATGTGCAGAAACCTACTAAAGAAAAAAATGAAGATTCACTTGGTAGCACGAAAACTTCAGCTAAAACACGTTGGTGCCTTGATTGCAGCAATTGAGCCTGCATTTTCAGCACTTCCTACGCGCCATGATGTTGCCAGTAAGGTTGTGCACCAGTTTCTGTTGTGCAGACTACGCTTTAGTTTGCGTAAAAACAATGAAGAAATGCAGAAGAAAGCACCTCAACGACCAAAGTGCACATCGAAAAGTGTGGGTATGTGTGCGGCTGTCAGTAATGTAAAGTAAGATGACTAAGAAGGACACTAAAAAGAATCAATTTTTAGAAAGAGTAAATTAGCCGTATACCTTAACAAATACCACTTGCCACGAGAAGCGGCTTGGTAAGCCAGCAAAAATGCCTTGCAGTGTCCCATGCTCACTCGCTGAGGCATCGCGGCTTTTGACAGCATCTGCTAGGGCCTAGTTAACAGTTCACTTGTAAAGGTGGACTGCATTGGGTTCTAAAAGAGCCAAGCCCTGAACGTAGGAAGCTTAAATGACATTTACTGAGTCATAACAAACCAAATCTAAGATAATCCTTCGAAATACATGACGCTACAATGATGTTTCGGTGTGGAAACAAAAAGATGGAACTTAAACCTCCATTTTCCTATTTAATAATCAACCTATTAACAATCAGTCACCAAAGAGTTTGGACAGATTACGTTGTTAGTAAAAGTTTAGTTAGTGTTTCTCTTTAGTGTCCCTGTAGGTCTTCCTGCTATTGCAAAAAGTTTATTTTTAGAGGGTTTATATAATTGTTTGCTCTTGAGAACCTCTGGTCATAACGAATACTGTGGGTAGTTTATCAGCTAGAGCTTACTGTGTGAAGCAAATGTGAATGTAGCTTAAGTTTTCAGAAGCGAAGTGCAAACTCGGTAGTGGACTTTCATTTCCTAGAGTAGAATGTGACAAAATTTTAAAGTGGAATATAGTTTTATGTATTAACTATGATGCTGCTTACCCAGAGCAATGAAAATCTCATTCCTAGCGAGTGAAAAAGGCAGTATCACCATATTTTGCTGATTTATTGAGTTTTTATTACTATTTTATATTGTTTATTACTGCCTATTTATTTTAATTTCTCTGTCAGCCATGAAACGGTAAACAGGACGCTTGTCTACAAATTACAGTTGCGTGCAATGGACTATCTCTTACTCTGTGATATCTTAAATTTCTATTGACAGACGAGTATGTCTATTTGTGCTAGTCAAAGTAGCTTTCCTGACAAGTTTATTTGTGTACTGTAGAAATATATATAACCTGGAGGGTGTACTAACTCTTTAGTCCCTGCTCATGACATGGTAGAGTTTGAAATGTATAAAGTCATTTTCATAACACGTTTGTAGTTATTGTGCAAGTTCATAATCAATACATCTCACTCTGTAATATTTTTAAATCGCATTTATAAACTAAGTTACATGTATTTGTCCTAGTCACAGTCGCTTTCCTGGCAAGTTCATTTCTGTATTGTACAAGGAATAACCTGGAGGTGTACCTCCAAGTTATTAAGTGCCTGCTTGTGACCTGGCAGAGTGCAAAATGTATAAGGTTTTATTGCGATAGCAATTATATGGACACTCCAAAGCGGATTTCTGCCGTCGGCGTCGTCGCCGCCGTGACGTTCTGCATGACGTCAACGGCGATGAAATCGTCGCCGCGCTCCGGACGCTGTATGTGTGAGTGAAAGCGTGCGAGCGACGCGCGCTTTCACGGGGAGCGAACGCACGTCGGAAAGCAAACGCGCGTTCTGGGCCGTGCTCCCTTAAGGGCTGCAGAATTAAGCGTCTCTTTCCTCCTTTACAATCACCATATATAGAGAGCAAACGCGACTTCTTCTGTCGCGCGAAAGGCCGTGGGAGGACGGGAGGAAGGGAGGGAGGGAGGGGAGGCGACGTTTAGCTGCGGCACCAAATGCGTATTTATATAAAAACGTTGCGAGGCAAGAAGGTGGGTAAGATTTCCGACGCAGCTCGACGAGTGTCCCATTATGATCTCGTCGAAAACCTCCCAGCCGCCCCCAGAGTCACCGGCAACAGTCACAAACGCCGCGCCGGTCGGTGCGAACGCGGGCAAAACGCCGACGGCGTCGACAACCGTTCTGCGCGTTGCTGGTGCTGCTGCATGTGCAAGTTTATACAGCTGATAAAACTACTATCCTTACTCCGTATAGCTATCTACTAATTTGCTATCGCAATTGATGCTTCGCCTTTCGGGTGAAACTGCGACAAATTTTTTAACATGTCAAATGTTTGTTATTGTGCGTGTCCATGATCACTATATCTTGCTCTTTGTGATATTTTAAAATCTCATTTCAAACATTTGTATTTGACCTAGTTACAATAGCTTAAATTTCCTAGCAATTTTATTGCAGTACTGTAAAATAAGTAATAACCTGGAGGGTGTACGTCCAGGTTATTCAGTACCTACTTGTTACATGGCAGAGTGAAAAATTTATCAATTTTTTTTCACATGTCCAATGTTTGTTAGCGTGCATGATCACTGAAACATGGGTGATATGCATGTTAGAAAATCTTAATGGCGTGTTCTTTAATTACTGTATAGGTGTGTCGATAGAGCTTCTAGACTCCCATTGCGCCAGTGTTTCTCAAAAGCATAATTCTGCAGTTCAGGCAAGATGAAAAGGGTAACGAAAGATGGATACTTGCATAAAAATGGATGAATAATGGAAGCCTCAACCCATAGTAACATTTCGACAAGAGCACGTGTCTTTGTCGGGACCCTGACGAAGGCCAAGTCCCCGTGTAGAAACGCTGACTCTAGCTTGAGGCTTCCTTGGTTTGTCCACAATTAACTCTGCAGTTTAATGTTAAACACAGTCATCGGGCTAGAGGTTTCACTGTCGAATGCCTGCTATTGTGTGAAAACTTGGTGTTGCAATAAAGACTGTTTCTTCAGTGGCGTATATTACTGTTGTGAAATAAATATGATGCTTGCCTCCACATCTTACTTTGTGACTGCATGCTGTTCTGAAAATGCAAATTTTGCTGACAGCGTGAAGCAATTCAGGGACAAATTCTTTGGTGTACCTTATACAGGGAGGCTGTAAAATAGTTATTTATTGCAAACCTGCTACAGCATGATTATTAATGCCTGTCAACATCTACAGCACATCTATAAAGAGCCTCATACATCTTTTTATGCCGTGAGTGCAGTGATAAGAGCATCATTTAAAAAATAGAAGTGCTCAATGTTACAATTTCATTTCAGAAACCTAGTTTTTACCGTGTCTTCGGAACTTTTCTTTCAAAAATATCTTTTTGTGGTAATGATCCCATTCACATCAAGGGTATACAATAAAAGGAGCACGATCCAAACTAAATATAAGAAAACCGCACCACTGTTTAGTACTGGCAATGTCAACACGATAATCCAGAACACAGTAACACATTGGAAATAAGTGCACTAAAAGGTTCACGTTATCAAAGGTACAAAGAGACATACGTACACATTCTTTACAGCCGTATGCGGATACCTGCTTGAGTTTCGCGTGAATTAAAAGCTGTTAACCAGTCGTTTACAACATTACCTTCAGAGAGCTTATTTGACATTGATGAGAACATTACAAGCACGTATTCGCAAACACGCCAGAGCCGTAAGACACGAAGTTTGCTTGCAGCGGTTACTGGCGTTTTATCACTTTTACGTCACAGGCAGCTTTATAAATCTAGATAAAAATTACTGCTTACACTTCGCTCCGATTATACAGATAAACCAGCGCAGCAGTAAGCTGTTTACATTTGCTTAATTTTGTACTTCGAAAGGACGCGAACGAACACTATGAAGGCAACCTGGACACACACTGCACATTCATCGGCTGTCAAGCTGCGTTTTTAGCGCAAACGCAACCTCAAGGCACAGTTTTCATGTAAACGACGTTTCAAGCGAATTCACTGGGCGCATACAAGTATGTTTGCAGCAGCTCTGCACATAGCACTTGACGCAAGACGAAGTCCATAAAGCGACACGTAGAGCATCGGAACCATCGCCACACATTTTATACGTTCCGTCGCTTACCGCGCAGTACTGTTCATTTACCATCGATATCTCGGTGTCACTTGTGACAACCACTTGAAGAAAAACGCAAAAATAATCCAGTTTCGCGAAACGGAACGCGAAATCTAGGGGGAAATCCGTCAGGTTAGCTCAACGCTACTCAATGCACGCTGGCACCGCTACAGCGCGATCGGCGGTCTGGAAGCGCGTCGCGTCCTGCGGCCACCCAATGTTGCCGGCATGCGCAGTACCTTTGCGGTACTCTGAATTTTGTTCCAGTGACTCTAGCTGATTAGGGTTCACAGCGCACCTAGCGGGTGTGTGGTAATCTACACAGACTCGAGATTGGACCACAGGAAAACTAATCTCGAAGGCTATTTTCTTTCGATTAGAAAAATTACACGGCCTCCAAGATCGCTTTTCGTGCGAATGCTCGTCCCGGAGGCCATAGTTCGATTTTTTGATCGCGTTGCTTGCATGCATTGAGTAGCTTCGTGTAAGCGTACCGCCAGAGCAGCAAGCACACGATGCCACTGTGTGTTTATCCAGACATTTAATTAAAACATGGCAATTTTGGAAGAGACGAAACATTTTATTTTCAAGTCATATTCTCAGTAAGCACAAGCGCCCACTTTTTTTTCGCAACGTTCGATGAACGCAAGCACAGAAGATGGTTGCACTGCAAAGAGAGAGAAAAAAAGGTAAAGGAAAGACAGGAGTTAACCAGAGGTTATCTTCGGTTGGCTACCCTGTACCGGGGAGGGGTAAGGGATGCGAAAGGAGAGATAGAGAAAAAAAAATAGTAAAAGTAAAAAAAGAAAAGAAGAAAAAATCAACAGACACACACACACAAAACAGAACCGTTTCTGTGGGCCTGTCACGCAGTCTGCGAAGGCGTTCTCGTGTGGCATAGTGTCAACGTTCCATCCTACGTAACACAGTGCAGAGTCCAATTTGTCACTGAGTCCGGTGTCTTTTAAATAATGCAGCAGTACCTTCAGGGGCGGCTCGCGCCGTGTTTGTTGTAGCCAGCTACTAAGGATGTACCAAGGAAGTGCAAGACATCCCAATACAGGTGCCATATGTTGAGAATAAATTTCACAAAAGGAATAAACAGGCGATGTTATGAAAAAACCCACAGAACAGTAAACCTTGCAGAAGACAGCATTAGCATTAAAGAGGAAACCAACGCTCGTCCCTTTGAAGCCTAACCTTTCTTATTAAATGGTTGTTTCGGGCTGCATAGCAACAAGGAATGAAGGGTGCTCACTGCAGTTGTCAGCCAACCACGCTCTCTCCCTGTCCTGCCGTTGTTACTGCACCTCGCAACACAGCAGTAATCCCCGTAGTACTTGACTATGGTCGGCATGACCTGAAAAAAAAAGTATTGGTTATGTTCTTCTCTCCCGCTTCATTCAAATTTTCACCTACGCACTTCAGATCGCCCTGTCGAGAAAAGCGTCACGTGCAATTGTCGCAGCTAAAAAAAAAAAGCAACCGTCGGTGCCATGCATGCGCTACTGAGGCAGGAGTGTTTATTCAGAATACGTCGTAGCCACAGCTTACAAACATTCGCCTCAATTCGCAAGTTCTATCTAATTGCGCTCGTAACAAAGGCTTCAAGCAATCTATGCACGCCACGAATAACGATCCTGAGCATAACTGCATTCTTTCACACAATTGCACACACGTGCATTCAATTTAGACTACGTATACCGACGTGTGCCGACTCACTTTCTCGTGCCAAGAAACAATTTTCTCGGAAACGTGCTGCGCAGCATTCCAAATTGCTGTTTCTTACATAATGTGAAGCAATCCACGAATCATGCGTGAAGTGAAGAACACAAAAAGCTCTCTGCGCCGAACAGCACAATGCGACAACTGTCAACTTACGGCTGAAGTGACAAATACATAAGCAATTTGCAAAGTAATGAAGGGAAAAAAAGAACGTAATGAAGGCCTTCTTACCAAGCAGCAGCCAAGCAGACAGACGTTCTGGCAGACGAACCCAGCAAAGACCACGCAGACGTTATCGCACATCTTTTGTAGCGTCGCCTTGCCTGATCACACCATGGCCGATATTTTGTAGCGATGCGTTATGCTTTATTCTATATACTAGTCTTATCATTCACCGCTCACGGCAGGCTGATCCCGTTGATAACGTCTACGTCTACAGCCACATAGACAAGTAGACGTATAGTGCACTATAGAAAAGTTACTACAGTAAATAACTAGTACGCGCGTTCGCTTGGAGACAGAGAGTGTTGTATTGGCCTCTAGCGGCCGGCATGAATCTGCGTAGCTTGGCCGCTTTTAGGCTGGAGTGGCCACTCTTGTAATCCGTATGTTACTCTATGACGAAACTGCAAACTCGCTGCACGTGCCGCCACCACAGTCACTATTCTCGCCACGCACGGCGGCTGCACGGCCGCCATTATCCGCCATGTTGACTCTCTCATTCGCTGTCGAGAGGTCGCGTGTTTTGAAATTCGTGCCGGGAAACGGAAGTCTTGCAAAATGCTATTTTGCGTTTTCATCAGAATGACGAAACGTGACGTGGAGCTGCAAATTTTATCGACGAATATTTTTTATGCTCCTTGGCACCTATATTGCGACTTACGCTCTTTAAAAGGTGGACGGTAGCGTGCAGAAACTCGTGCATTGTGACTGCAATTTCGCGAATATATGGTGGCGTTCCAAGATAGCCGGCAAGTCAGCTTGTTGATTGGCTGAAGGAATATCCGAGAAGAGTCGTCACAGGAAGGGCCGTTTCGTAAACTTCTATTTGATGTTGCGCTGGACTACCATTGCAGAAATTTTCCGCCGCAATTTGTGGTGCGACGAGCAGCGCGAATTATGATAATGAGCGGCCATATGCAATGGCAGTCGAGAGGCATGCGTATCGCCGCATTTTCCCTGTCATTTGGGGTCATGAAAATCTTTTGTTCACAACGCGTGCTCATAGCATTTGCATCGCTCTCGGGTGGTGTTGGCATTTGTGTTTTAAACCATCATTGTTATTAAAATTCGTTTATTTGAAATAATAGTGGTTGAAACTAACAATCTTTCTGCAACTTCTCGCACCTTTCACTATAACTGCGTTTGTATCGTAATCAATATTAATGACGTTTCGTGTCATCAAAGGCTATGACAACGGCGACTTTTTAATTTATAAAAAGAAATGTATGCAAGGCAGCACCTTGAAGTTGCCTCTCGCGGTGCGAGTAAGCAGCGGTGTGAACAAGAGATGGCAGTGCCGGCGCTCGCGTCGCGCAAGCAGATGAATGTTGCGCGCGCAACGCTAACGATTATACTCGGCCGCTTCTCAGCCATACGAGTCAGGCTGAGTCACTTGCGTTTAACGAGATAGCGATAACGCGGGTTAGAGCGCGCCTCATCATCACTGGTAGGTCACTTATGTTGGCTCAAGGTAGCAAGCAAGCGCGTGGACGCCAATATACGATGACTCATTCCGTTTCCCGAAGACACGCATCCTAGTTAATGAAGCAGACGATAGAGCACTGCACGGGCCGATTTTTTCAGCCCGGGCCCGTTTTTACGTTGGGCTGCCCGCCCGAGCCCGATCAAGACTTTTATGGCGAGACTCGGGCCCGGCCCGGACCCGGAAATATTCTACGTTACCCGCCCGGCGCGGCCCACCACCCCTTTACCTTTGGCCCGAGCCCGGCCCGAGCCCGGCTCGAAACCGGTCCGAACCCGGCCCGAGACCGAAAATACATGTTTTTCAGAGTTGAGGCGCCCGAGAATAACTCGCTGCACGTTACATGCACACCACCAGAAAGCCCGAGCCGGCCCGGGCCCGGGTCAAAAAGCACACGCCGTGCCCGAGCCCGGCCCGAGCCCGTGAAAAAACTGCTCTACCCGGCCCGGCACGGCCCACGGGCCGGGCCCGGCCCGGGCTTTCGGGTAAGCCCGAGCCCGTGCAGTGCTCTAGCAGCTTGCGGCATGCAGACGACGCAAGCGAGAAACAATTTTGATGGAATAATCGTACGCTTTGAGCTAGCGGCTTTATTTTTACTGGGGAGGAAAAGTGTTTTGCTTTATGAAAAACGCTAGGTTCAATGCCTACATTACAGTTTCTTAGGCGAAACCACAAATTTGTGTCACGTTACGAAAGCAAATCGGGGGCATCAGCCAACACACTAGACACAAGACCTGTTTCACTCTGATCCATGACGTCATGCTAGCTGGGCCGAAATTTCCATTGCCAAGGCTGGCGTGACGAAGGCAATGACGTCAAAATCACTGTTGCTTACTCGGGAGCATCCCCATTAGATTCTATGGCAGTCGGGCCAGGTAGCATGACGTTATGAATCGGAGTGAACAGGCCTTATGCTATCTAGGTGGTGTTGCATCAGCGCCATTTTGTGAGCGTCGTGCCTACGTCACGCCTCGAAGAAAATAGCGGAATGTGCAGAATAGCGGCTCAGTATCCATCAGCCCATGTTGCTCGACGAGACGCGGATGCGGTCTATTGTGGGTGACCAGGCCGGCGCGAAATACAGCATGTCGCATCTCGACGCCGGGTGCAGCAGGGGCACGCCGACGAATGCCGGATGCGTCAGACACGCCTCGCGCCGGACAATAGAGTGCTGAGCTTTCGCTGGCGCGGCGTCCCCCGTGCCGAGCTCGCTCGGGCGTCAACGCTTCGTCGGACTATAAAGTGGCCTCTAGAAGACTGCGCGCCGACCTCGAGTATCGTCCCGATACTCGGGGTCGGCTAAGTTTGGCTAAGAACCAGCCAAGCCAAACCAAGTAAGGCTAAGTCAAAGCTAAGAACCAGCCAAGCCAAACCAAGTTAAGCAAAGGAAAGCAAAGTTAAAGCTATAGGGAAGGGCCACCAACTTCGCTGTTTGCCCAGTCTTCGCGCCGCTTAGTGTGAAGTTGCCCCTAATTTTTTTTAACGCTTGATTTTTTGAGGTGAATGATGGCTCTTGTGATCCAAGGATCGGACATGTTAGTTTTTTTAGTTCTTAGTTCTAAGTGGTACAATTTGTTTATCCAAACATGAACTGTATTATTAGACTTCAACTTCAAAGAATCGACATCACGCATACCAACACTGCAAAAAAAAAAATCGTTATAAGAAGATTCTAATCTGTCCAATACAAAAGCATCATCAGCTTTTGAAAAGTCACGAGAACATGTAACCTTAACAAGTTTTTTCGCTTTTAAAGAAGAGAACTACACAAATACCGCTCGCTAATCCAATATTCCATCAGCCACATCAGATTCAATGGTTCCTGGGATGCTACTTTGCCCAAAAACAAGATGAATAATAGATTTAGCCTCACCATGTACATTCAACCAAAACGTTTATGGACCACGGTATCTCAGAAAACGTCCCATCTCCGAGGAGGATCACCCCCCCCCCCCCCCCAACGCAGCCTAGTATTCGCATTTACAGCTTCTACCAGTACATGTGAACAACATTTCTATGTTCGGTTTTACTGAATACTATTGCAGGCTGCTCGGAAATTGGACGTTTTCTGGTATCCCGCGAGTGTATTCATTGCCTAGTTACCTTAAGTCAAAACAAAACGCAATGTCAATAAGTTCTTGATTATTGACAACTTCGTCATTACCAGCTGTGAAAGTGCTCCAACCAATGCCCGGCATATTGAAATCGCCACAACGAATCAGTTTAGTGGCATGTGATGTAATAGAAGCCATAAACGTTTTCAGTTTTTCCGACACTTCCACAACTTCACCCGGTGGTCTGTAAGCCACTACCATCACGACACATTGGCTTTCGAAAAACTTACAAAACATGGCCTCGACTCAAGGTGGCTCAGCAATATATTGCTGCCGCCGAATCGGTCACGTTTCCCGTCACTGCCGTAGCCCTTGGCCGTCTCCGCCTCGAAACACTTTCTGCAATTCAAGTTCACCCCGCAGTTCTTCACCCCGTCGCTTCTGCAACACTTCCGACGCCGCTACCTCTCCTCGCCTCTATACTCGCTCGCCCTCGCGCTCAACGTCGCCAGCCACGTGCGCCCCAGCTTCACCGCTCGCCCTCGCCGACCTACCCAGCACCTCCACCAAAACGTCACGGGTATAAACTATTTACAAGATGTATTTACAGGAGATAGATAAACAGCAGCTGAGAATACAGAGAGGCTGTTGCCACGAACAGCACTTTGTCGTCTTCTCCGTCGTCGACATTCCCTGCTTTCCTCACCGTAACACAATCCCCGGCGGAAAAAGCACCATCCCGGTGCTTCAGTTGGGGCCATCGGGAAGGGCATAATAGGGCTTAACGCGAGAGATGTGTACGACGTCAGGTGATGTGGAACCGGGTGGCACGACGGATGTCACAGGGATGATCTCATAGGTGACATTAGTCACTTGACGTAGAACGTGGTAAAGACCTTTGTAGCGCGGAAGGAGTTTCTCGGAGAGCCCCACTCGTCGGCAAGGGGACCAAAGTAGTACGAGAGAATATACACACGTGCAACTTGAAGGCCCTTCCTAAAAAGCAGGGCTACACCCCCACCCATAGAATTCCTATCACGTCTGTGTACACTGAATTGAGAAAGCGCAAATTCGTTGTCGAAGACACCATCATAGAGCCACGTTGCGGTGAGCGCGATAACGTCAAGCTCATGGATTGAAGACAAGTGCTCAAGTCCTTTGCGCGCGACGCTCCTACAGTTTACACTGAAAAGTTTCACTTCAGAACAATCAGGGAATCATTTCTTTTTTTGCATTTTAGGCACTACACCCTTATAGTTCGCGGCCTCATCTCAGGCGTACAGAGTCTCATTGACTGATACCTTGTCGTGAACAAGTTTCACCCGATCATTGCGTTCTCTGTTGTCGCTGGTACACTCCCACATTTTTTTCTTATGTCTCGTACTTTTTACGAGTAGTCTCCTGTGACATACATACCTACCTAATGTTTTTAGTTTGCCGCAATTTTTTAGAACTAGGAGTTTTTCCCTGTAATCGAGCAACTTAATAACAATGGGTGTTGTGATATTTGGGCGTTTCTATCCAATCCTATGACATCTTCCAATACCAGCTATAGTAAGCTCTAGCGTTTCTTGAAAAAAAACTTTTTGAGACACTCTCACACCGTGAAGCCAAAATTTCGCGTGCAGGCTCACGATAGCCGTGAATAATGATGTTGTTTCTCCTGCTATGATTTTCAAGGTAATCAACTTTATCAGCAATAAATGCAACACCTTTTTTCTATCGTCATTACTTGAGATTTGACATATGTCCACTTGCTCATGAACACCAGCCATTCGCGTGACCAATGCCCCTAAAAAATCCAGTCTGTCCTTGTAATTTGCACTAACATTTCATGTAGCGAAGTCTGTCTTACGCTTAAGTCGTTCATGCGACGAATAATTTCTTTTTGACCTTCTAGAACATGACGTAGTAGGTCATGATCACTTAAACTATCTTCTTTTAGATAGCGCAATGGCCGGGCTGGCTTGTCAACATTAAGCCCTGGATGCCGTTCTACGTCACCACACAGTAGCAACATATCAAAAGAGAAACATAATAAACAAGAAAGTACGATCTTTGACTTCCGTGGGCAAGGCAGCATAACAAAAAAAGTATCACTAGTGTGAAAATAGTGAGCATCTTTAAGATAACTAACCTGCACGAGGAAAAAGGCAGGCTTGGTCAGCATCGTTGCAGACACGCTGCCGCCTTGCCCACTCTTGGTTCTGGCAAGTAAAACTCCACAAATTTAACAGAGCATTCAAACATTGCTTGTGCCCTGCGTGTCATTATAGATGGCTTGCACTGACGTCATTGTAGCCGCCATGTTGGTGCACCGACACGATGATAAGCTGGGTCCATAACGTCACTTGAAAGCTTTCAATAAGATGGATTGGACTGAAGTGCTCGTAGTCGCCATGTTGGTGCCCCGACATGGTGATAAGGTGGGTGCGTGACGTCACGTGAAAGCTATCAATCATTTGCTTCATTGCGCTCTACATGATTGAAGCAGTCTCCCGTTAGATATGAGTAACTGGTCAATAGTGTTGCCTGTGGACCTCACGTAGAAGATTGTTAAAATTACATAGCTGGTTGCTTTCTAGGCATAGCTGAAACAGAATGGCCATGACGTGTGGTTCACTTTCGTTACTTGTTATGCACCAGAAGCCGTATTTTTTTTTTCACTTTTCCTTTTTTGCCTGTTTTCTAGTTATCTCGGACAACGCTGCGCCACTACTGTCGCCGCGATTGGTTACTCGCGCTATGGCCAATAAGAAATGAAGAAGTTAAATATAACGTTACAAAATATGGTCCCTGTTACCTCTTTATTGTGAAATAAAAATTAAATAAAGAGATTTAGTCACCTATATTTAAGTTCAATACAGCTTCATTGACACGAAATAGTCAAAGTAATATAAGAATATTTGGACGAATAGCCTAGTTGGCTAGTTCCCAATATAATACAGAATAAATGTTAAGTCATACACTGGTATACAAGATAGTACTTCCACGTTACGATACAATAGCACATCGCTGTAGAAAAAAAATTAAAAAAAAGAAACGCGTAGATTTCAAGTCATACAAACAATAATTGGATGCTATACAATTTCAACGAGAGAGAAAATTATTGAACGTTTTGTACATGGTATAGCACAAGATTACGGCCTAGTTATATAGTGTATGTTCAGTAAAGTATGGCACTTTACAAGACAGGCTAAAATTACAAGCCAGCTTTAGTTGCCGCGGTACTTTTTTCCATGTTGTCCCATAATATATTCTGTAAACATTTTATCATAAACAGTAAAACAATTGGGAAGATTAAAATTTTGCCTTGATGCACGTTGAGTGCTGCAGAAAGGAATATAAAACAAGTTTACTTGAAGTGGAAAACTAGTATTGAAGGTTCTCTGTACTAGAGCACTGCACGGGCTCGGGCTTACCCGAAAGCCCGGGCCCGGCCCGGCCCGTGGGCCGGGCCGGGCCGGGTAGAGGAGTTTTTTCACGGGCTCGGGCCGGGCTCGGGCACGGCGTGTGCTTTTTGACCCGGGCCCGGGCCGGGCTCGGGTTTTTTGACGCGGGCCCGGGCCGGGCTCGGGCTTTCTGCGAGTTATTCTCGGGCTTCTCAACTCTGAAAAACATGTATTTTTCGGTCTCGGGCCGGGTTCAGGCTGGTTTCGAGTCGGGCTCGGGCCGGGCTCGGGCTTAAGGTAAAGGGGTGGCGGGCCGGGCCGGGCGGGTAACGTAGATTATTTCCGGGCCCGGGCCGGGCCCGGGTCTCGCCATAAAAGTTTTGATCAGGCTCGGGCGGGCCGCCCAATGTAAAAACGGACCCGGGCCGGGCCCGGGCCGCAAAAATCGGCCCGTGCAGTGTTCTATTCTGTACTAGCAAAGAAGTCTTGTAATTTCGTATAGACGTAATTGACATCACACGAAGTTCATTGCGTAATATGTTGGCCGGTGTGTGAATGGAAGAAAACGTTATTATTCGTAATGCCCGTCGTTGTAAGGCTTCCAAAGGTGCTTAGAGAGCTCTAGTAAGTTTGCCCCCAGAATTATATAGTTGAACTGATATGTATACAATAGCTGATAGGCAAAGTCAGTGGTAGGGTAAGTGGAGTGGGAACTTCTGCCGCGAGGCGTGCTAGAGGACAATCGCAGCAACATTGTGGCCAAGAAAGAGGCTCAAATTCTGCCCAGGACCAGCAAGCCTGAGTTAGAACCCGAGAATTCCCCACAGGGGTGAACTCGGTAAATAGGGTGACTTTTCTTGAAATAGTAATAATAATAAGACGAAAAATATTTGTAACAAAATAAGTAACGTCACAGATTCAGAAAATCTTGAGCCGAGTTAGATAAGAGAGTCACTGAAGTCTACATAATAGTCCTCGACACATTGGAACATACGAAGACAAATGACGCGGATAGATTGCACCGCACACTAGACTGACTACCGAAACATTCGTGTATAACGAGTTCCGACCATGTACACAAGGCCCCGATGCAGTCCAAGATGAGCAGGCGTTACAGATGAAGAAAATACACAGTTGACATAGTATACTCCCTTAGACACAAAACTAAAACCGGGCTTTATCACACAAAGCGTACAATGGTGATTATGATACAAATATTCTATCCACGGAGATTGCGTTCGAAGTTATGAATAGTTACCTTGGATCTCGATTGCAATTTACTTCCTTGCAATACAGTTGGAAAAGAACGTAATTAAATATGGGATACCACAGCATTCGATTTTAGAGCCGTTATTGTATATTGTAGTAAACGTTCGATTAACAGATGAAATGATAATGTACGCGGGTGACACTAACGTTTTTTTCTTTTTTTCTGGTGTTGACCTTCAAGAACTAGAAGTTGCCGCAAATTTTTGGTTAGAAGAACTTCACAAATGGCTACATTTAAATCAGCTTAGCTTAAATGCGAAAAAAATAAGGAGGAGGAGGAATAAACTTTTATTGTGGAACCAGCACTTTAAGATGGCCGGCCCTAAGCCTCCCATGAGGGGACGTCGAGGGCTTGCCTCGCCGCCGCCTCACGGGCGTGCTGGGTCGCCCAGGTTTGGTCGTCGAGGGCGGAGCTCCGCAGAGCCTCACGCAACCTCGACGAGAGGGTCGTGGTGTTAATTTGTGTGTACTAAACTAAGCTTACGGTCTTTTATGCTAGGAATAAAGACATGAGTTAGGATGTAAAACTTTTATATTGTGGATCGCAACTAGAAAATTTGCCAAGTCATTCTTTTCTAGCAGTTACATTTCATAAAAACTTGACATAAAATCTGGACAGAGTACATAAATAAGATACGCACTAAACTTGCACGGTCAGTTGGTTTGCTACAACGAATCCGGTACTAGGCGCCTATCAGGCTTATCAGACAACTGTACTTTTCGCTGGTACATTCCCATCTTAGCTATGGCTTATTAGTATACGGAAACGGCAATAAAACCGATATAGAAAAACTGGTGGTATTACAACGGCGAGCTGTTCGTTTGCTTAACTCTTCAAATCAATTCATAGGATCTTCCAAACTAATGATGCGCTACAATATACTTAATATTCGAATCACTTACCAAGCAAAGATCTGCATTCGGTTGTTTAAAGAGATCTCCAGCAACTTTGAGACATCTTCAAACGGGTACCTCAGTAGAAACACAGGATACAGCTTACGCCGTACCTCAATAGTAATGAAGAAACCCATGACAAACTGTGGCATGCAAACTATCGAATATCAAACCATGCGTTTATCCAATATGTACCCTAACATTGTTTATGTTGCTAGAGATTGTAGAACTATTCGTCAATTTAAACACTTCATAGTGAACATGTTTCTTTCTTCCGATCTAGATGTGTTGTATAAATGTTAATGCAACAGTGAATTCTTCAATGTTTTAGATGCTTGGTTGTTGTACTAGTGATGTAATAATTAAAGTCTTT
>NW_023607016.1:0-80001 GCF_013339745.2 Dermacentor silvarum | reverse complement strand
CAGTTTTAGTGTTGCATGTAATTACACACCCGCCGTTTGTGGTCTGAGTATTGGGTAAATACAGTGTGTATTTCTGTGGTTGATTGCTAAGAAAGCTTTAATTTACTGTTCTTTCTTCCACGCAGGATACACGTGCGGTCACTTCAGCACCACGACCTTCGACCTCAAGAACAGCAATGATAAGTAGGCACATTAAGTGAAAGGGAAATATTACATCCGTAACCCGGTGTATGTACTATCTTCCTTTCATTTAACCTCCCACTGCTTTCTAGTAATATCAATAAAGTTTTTGTCAACTTTCTCTCATTGAGAAATGTTTAATGTGCAGCGTATGTACGGGCCCGCCTACAAGTTGTAAAAAGTGCTGCACGTTCTCTTGATATATATATATATACATATATATATATATATATATATATATATATATATATATATATATATATATATATATATACGTATGCATGCAGGCTGCATATATCAAACACCAAGGGCAGGTCAGGCACAGGTAACATCTCTAAATTAGATCTGACTGCCATCAAGACACATCAGAAAATGTTACCACACGTGGTGGCAACGAAACTGCTTTGGAGTGCGCATTAGATATACATTTCATGCTCGCAAGAAAAACACTCATCAAGTATGCATCAGAACGACGGTGGCCAATATGTTTTAGAATGACATTAGGAATACATCAGAATTTTTCCGTAGAAACACATAAGAGGGTCACGTGGCTGTGATGTCAAAAGTCATGAGACATTGATGTGAAATTCATGTCATATTTTCTTAATGGTCGGGACAATGGGAAGCATTGCTGATAGCTGCCATATCACACGTTCTATAACTTTGCAAGACATTTTTTGTGTATAACCTGCGTTTGATCCAAATAATTTAAATTCGAATAGAGAACAGAGACTACGCTTACACATCGACAATTACATCGTCCTTACTGTCACCTGACATAATGAAGCTAAGTCGTTTATTTGACTGAGGACACCATGCGAACCCAATATACGCATTAAAATCCCCCAAAAGCGAGCGTTCTGTAATTATTCTGTAATTCTCAATAATTCTCAATTATTCTGTAATGTTCTGAAATTCGCAACGCTTCAAGTAAGCCAAAAATGTTAAAAATTTGCAACACATTCTACTTAAGCTGCCCCCCTTCCTTCTGAATAAAAAAACTCCGCATATCCACGAAGTCAATGATGATGAGTGGGCGAAGAACCGGGGGATCATTTGGGTAACCGTGAATCCCCCGTACGTTGCCCACTCCAACATGCAAGTGAGTGACAACACATCTGTACAGTATATACAATGTTGTTTTATTGGTCGTATATGGTATTGAGGTGCGGACTTCGTTTTCCCCTTCATTAAGAGTGCCTTGTGATCAGTGTAGCAGCACGGCGACGCCGGCAAGCGGACCCAGAGGCGGCTAGAGCGCGGAAAGCGGCGGCAAAACGCCGGAAGCGTTCTCTAGCTGAGGTTGGTGGCGCCGATGCTCGGTTCAAGCGCGAGCTTTGCGAGCCCTCAGCTCCGGGTCCACATGGCGGCGTTGCCGTGCTGCTGCAGCTTCGCGAGCCCTCAGCTCCGGGCCCGCTTGCCGGCGTTGCCGTTTTGCTGCAGCTTCCCGTGTCCTCGACTTCGGGTCCGCTTGTTGTCTGCGTCGCCGTGCTGCAGTAGCTTTGCGAGCCCTCGACTCCGCTTGCAGATGAGCCGCCACTCTCGCCTTTTCATCCATAGCGGGCGCGCCGTTATCAGAAGCGACTGTTATCCATGGCTGAAGAGAGAAAGAGAGCGCGCGTCGCGAACGAGCGCTTATATAGCCCTTGTGCACCGCAGCGCCCGTAGCGGACTCCACGCAAACCATAGCTACGGACAACGACGACGAGGGGGGACAAGGCTCGGCCCTTACGTGCTTCGCCCCTAAAAGTATGTGAAGTGCAGAGTTGCCTTGAAAATTTAGAGGGCGCTTAAGATTCGCCTTCAATAGTGGAACGCGATAGCATCAAAGATCCTTGACTGTTTCCCACACTTCACGGAGGCTCAGGTCTGGCTTGCCCTGATACGACTAGCAAGAGCGGTGGTGGCAGCCATTGGGGCCCTGGACTAGGGCCCCAACCACATTAATCCTTTCACATTATAATAAAGTTTATTTCTTCTTCTTCCCGGCAACTGCAGCTTATGTAACCGTAATGTTTACCGGGAAACGCTGGCGGTGAACGCTATGCAAGAAGGCGTGCTTTCTGGTAGAAACGCGGCCTGTTTCGTGGTCCGGCATTCTTTTATTATTGCGATAGCAATTATATGGACACTCAAAAGCAGATTTCTGCCGTCGGCGTCGCCGTCGCCGTCGCCGTGAGGTTCCGTATGACGTCAATGGAGATGAAATCGTGGCCGCGCGCCGCCGAACGCTGTATGTGCGAGTGAAAGGGCGCGAGGGACGCGCTCTTTCACGGGGAGTGAACGCACGGCGGAGAACAAACGCGCGTTCTGCGCCGTGCTTCCTTAAGGGCTGCAGAAGTAGGCGTCTCTTTCCTCCTTTACAATCACCATATATGTAGAGCAAACGCGCCTTCTTCCGATGCGCGAGAGACCGTGGGGGAGGGGGGGAAGGGGGAGGGAAGGGAGGCGACGTTTAGCTGCGGCACCAAGTGCCTATTTATATCAGAGGCTCCGGCAACAGTCACCAACGCCGCACGCATTTTGAGCGAACGCGGGCAAAATGCCGACGGCGTCGACAACAGTTCGGCGCGTTGCCGGTGCTGCTGCATGTCCTAGTTTATACAGCTGATAAAGCTAATATCATTACTCCGTATATCTCTCTACAAATTTGCTATCGCAATTGATGCTTCACCTTTCAGGTGAAACTGCGACAACTTTTGCTTACACCTTTAATATTTCAGCCTGAGAAGATTTAGCATAAAAGGTATGCGCTGTCGGTGTTTTGTTTCATTACAATTGTCCGTGGGCCGTCACTCTCAAAATTCCGAGGAATAACTTTGTAAGAATGCAAGACAAAGCGCGAGCAACTTTAGTGGTAAACTATATTTGGAGGTCCTGGGTGGTTGGGGATGATTATTGCGGCTGTGGGCGGCATTGCCGACGCCGACGCCGAACTTTCTGTGACACGGGGCCCTAAACGCTCTCGGGTTAAAATTTGGGAAACGCAGCTGATAAGGGCAGCGGGACACTTTTGAATGTTTGCTTAAGAGTTATTTACCTATTATTGCGATAGCAATGAAATGGGCACTCACAGGGGATTTCTGCCATCGCCGTGAGGTTCCGTATGACGTCAACGGCCATGAAATTGTCGCCGCGCGCCAGACGCTGTATGTGCGAGTGACAGGGCGCGAGGGACGCGCGCTTTCACGGGGAGCGAACGCACGGCAGAGAACAAACGCGCGTTCTGCGCCGTGCTCCCTGAAGGGCTGCAGAATTAAGCGTCTCTTTCCTCCTTCACAATCACCATATATATATATATAGAGAGAGAGAGAGAGAGAGAGACAGAGAGAGCAAACGCGACTTCTTCCGTCGCGTGAAAGGCCGTGGGGGGACGGGATGGAGGGGAGGCGACGCTTAGCTGCGGCGCCAAATGCGTGGTTATATGAAACCGTTGCGAGGCGAGAAGGCGGTAGACTTCTGACGCTGATCGACGAGTTTCCCGTTCTGATCTCGTCGAAAACCTCCGAGCCGCCCCCAGAGGCCCTGGCACCAGTCACCAACGCCGCGCGCGTTCGCTGCGAACGCGGGCAACACGGCGACGGCGTCGACAGCAGTTCTGCGCGTTGCTGGTGCTGCTGCATGTCCTAGTTTATACAGCTGATAAAACTACTATCCTTACTCTGTATAGCTCTCTACTAAGTTGCTATCGCAATTGATGCTTCGCCTTTCGGGTGAAACTGCGACAATCCCCCCCCCCCCCCAACAGCTGCATTTCAGGAAGCCTACACTGCATTTGATCAACACACCTGTAACATCGCACACAAACTTGGCCTAGCATTCCCCCTACGTTCGCCAATTGGACCCAGGTTGTAGTTATAATTATGTCAGGGCAGCGGTATAAGTTTGTAGGAGGACTTGACGGCGGCCCACGAGCCATGCCGTCGTCCCTACATCTATTTCGGCTCAAGGGCTAAAGCGGGGAGCCAAGCGTCGGCTGCCACGGCCAGCGTGGCAAGTTTCCAGAAAAACACTGCGCGTGCCGAGCTTGCGCCTCGAGCACGCACTGCGCATCTTTATTAAACAGCGGAGCTGTGTGGAGCGTGTACAAAAAAAAAAGACACGCTGAATGATGACGTCACCGCGCGTTGCCTAGCAACCACCTCACGTAGCGGCGTGTGCTCCGTGCCGTCCACATGTCTTGGTACGTTAAGGAGAGGGAAGGAGAGCATGCGTGCGAAGTGCGGTGCACAGGAGAGAGACATAAAAAAATTGTCGCAGTTTCACCCGAAAGACTAAGCATCAATTGCGATAGCAAATTAATAGAGAGCTATACGGAGTAAGGATAGTAGTTTTATCAGCTGTATAAACTTGAACATGCAGCAGCACCAGCAGCGCGCAGAACTGTTGTCGACGCCGTCGGCGTTTTGCCCGCGTTCGCACCGAACGCGTGCGGCGTTTTTTATACAAATACGCATTTGTTGCCGCAGCTAAACGTCGCCTTCCCTACCTCCCTCCCGTCCCCCCACAGCCTTTCGCGCGACGGATGATGATAAGTGGTTCTTGAGGGAAAGGAAAAGGTTGGCGCGACGGAAAAAGTCGCGTTTGCTCTCTATAAATGGAAAGGAGGAAAGAGACGCTTAATGGTCGCAGCGTCGCGACGTCGCAGCAATCGCTGCGATTTTCCGTCGAAATGGCGCCGCGAGCTATTTCGCGGTCTGTTTTGGAAAATGGCGGTGGTCGCTCAACGCAACGTTTATAGATACTTTTTTGTCTATAAATATTAGCTCAACAAGCCTCGAACAGTGCAACTAATTAATGGACCCTTGGATTGCGCAATCGGTACGTAACATCAGCACCGACACGCGAACAGTGCAGATAAAAAAAGTTGTCGCAGTTTCACCTGAAAGGCGAAGCATCAATTGCGATAGCAAATTTGTAGAGAGCTAATCCCCGGCAACGAGGCGGCTCACAACGTAGCTCGAGGACTTACTCGCCGAGCAAGTGAGCCCGCCCAGCCGGGAACGAGAGGAGACCGCATGGTCAGCTACAAAGAAATAACCGATTACTATCGGCTGGGAAGGGCCCGGTACCCACCAGCTCATCCCGCGCTAACCAGGAAACAGGCGGTGGCCTGGCGCCTCCTGCAAACAAACATGTATCCAAACCCGATGGCCTGCAGCAGATTCTATCCAGGGCAATACAACGATCAATGCAAATTATGTAAATGTAGGGCGGATCTGCCACATATTCTATGGGCATGCTCGAAGGCGGCTCCTTTCGAGGGCCGCAAAATTCAAAACCGGCAGCAGTGGGAGACCCTGCTGCTCAGCTCAGACCAGCAAGACCAGGTCTGGGCCGTCCAGTTAGCCGAGGCAGCCGCTGAGACCCAGGGGATCTCGGCCGTTTGCTAGGCGGAGGGAGGCTGCGTCCGCCCTCGTGAATTACTGGCACCATTAAAGTTGTACCTCTCTCTCTCTCTATACGGAGTAATGATATTAACTTTATCAGCTGTATAAACTTAGACATGCAGCAGCACCGGCAACACGCAGAACTCTTGTCGACGCCGTCGGCGTTTTGCCCGCGTTCGCTCAGAATGCGTGCGGCGTTGGTGACTGTTGCCGGAGCCTCTGATATAAATAGGCACTTGGTGCCACAGCTAAACGTCGCCTCCCTTCCCTCCCCCTCCCCCCCCTCCCCACGGCCTCTCGCGCGTCGGAAGAAGGCGCGTTTGCTCTACATATATGGTGATTGTAAAGGAGGAAAGAGACGCCTACTTCTGCAGCCCTTAAGGGAGCACGGCGCAGAACGCGCGTTTGTTCTCCGCCGTGCGTTCACTCCCCGTGAAAGCGCGCGCCCCTCGTACCCTTTCACTCGCACATACATCGTTCGGCGGCGCGCGGCGACGATTTCATCTCCACTGACGTCATACGGAACCTCACGGCAACGGCGACGACGACGGCGACGCCGACGGCAGAAATCTGCTTTTGAGTGTCCATATAATTACTATCGCAATAAAGCTCGTAGGTCAGATTCGGTTCTGTGATTTCTATGCGTTTGTTGACGCGTTACGTTGCTAATCTGGCGATGCTGTTGTTTAGGTTGGCTTCGGGTGCTGATAGTATGTACTTTTGCGTGATTTTTCGTTATTCACACGCGCTGCGAGTTGGTAGATACTACGAGGTGTCCCTCACGGGAAGGCATGGCCTTCGGATGTCGTCCCAATTTTTTGGTTCTGGAGACAACTCGCGATATACGAAAACACCACAGTTTTATCGCGGTATGCTTTTACGGACGGAACAATTTAATAATTATGCAACTACGGACAAATGCTACGGTCAATAGGTCACGCTATACACGCGACGATTTAGTTGCAGCCGGTTGGTTTGGGCTTTCATGCGCATTTTCCACAATGAATTATCTCATTTCAAGGTTCTGTTACTTTCGCTGCGAGACGAGACTGCTTATCAAGCTCGCAAAGCGAAGGTGCAAACTATATATCGTAATGAATGTTTTACAATAGCATATTGCACGCTTTGACTGGGAATAAACAGTATTGCCAATTTCTTTTCGAAGCAATATTTAAACAGTTTTTCTCTCATTTTTTCTTATGTATCATTTTTCTACTGAGAAAAAAAAACAATAAACCTTCAGTGTGTTGCAGACTTTGTATCCTTACTGCATCTGTATTAACCTTCACATTAAAAGGTAATTGCACATTTCGCTTACTTCAGTGCATCGAATAACTTTTGTTTATGCTGGTTGTAACATATCGCAGTACTTAAGAAATTACTTCGCCATAAACATCCTTGCCTTTTCTTGCTTCTCTGTCTCTACTTCCTGTAAAACACATGCAATAATGCAAAAGGAGGCAAACACCTTGTTTTTATAAGCAGTAGATAACTCAATAAACAAAAGCAGATCAAAATTGTGCAGTGAAGTGAGCCGGTTGCATTCCTTCGTGTTAATGATAGCATCTTTTCAAGTGTGCGTGGGTCTTGCATGTCCACAGCTAATAAAGTGTGCAGACTCATCACGAGGCGTAGGTATTGCCCATCAAGATGGAGGCAATGTTGGTAATGAATCTGCACTTACATGTATTACTGCATAAACTTGTATCACCATGTCCCATCATTACTCAGTCGAGCTTGCTCAGAGTCATATTCACCAAAATTCTACTTATCCGAGCTTTATCTGACTAATATTCACGAAGATTCTACTCAGGCAAGCTTGCACCGAGTCATATTCACCAAATATCTACTTAGCCAAGCTTTTTCTCACTCATATTCACCAAAATTATACTCAGATGAGCTTGCTCTGACTTATATTCATCGAAATTCTACTCAGGTAAGCTTGAACGGAGTCATATTCACCAAAAATCTACTTGCTGAGCTTGCTTTGACTCATATTCACTAAAATTACACTCAGATGAGCTTGCCCTGACTACCACATGACAATATTCACTAACAGTTTACTCAACCGAGCTTGCTCTTACTCGTATTCACCAAAATTCTACTCAGTCAGGCTCAAGCAAACTCAGACTCATGGTTAGTTCGAAGTCTTAGTGAGCCGACGTTTGAGTGAGTTAACCGTGCTATGTATACATTACATTATGTGACCTGTGCGGTGAATAAGCAAACATTGCCTATTATTACGTGGTGCATCGGGTGAAATAAGGACAACTGTACACACTGCAGTTAGTTTTATAGAGTTTAACTGACCGTTGCGTGAAAGCTTCGCCTCATGTCGATTCAAGCAAGTGCATTGGATCTGCATCATATTTTGCCAATCCTGCTGGCTGTCCTGGCCATTACTGGGTGGCCACATTCTGTACATTTCAACACAAAGTTGAATAAATGACTGTGGTGCATATATTAAAAAAAGATGCTTGGATCACTGCACGTATAACAATCAGAACATCACACAAACAAATGCACATAAGATGCACACAAATGATAAATACATAAACAACGAAAAAGCACAGGCCAATGCTGCAATGGGACTACGTATAACCATTCCCCTTTCCAGCTACATGGGTTATAGGAGAAACACACGCGCAACCTAGCTATGGTAGCATGGTAGCTATGGTAGCAGCTATGGACGCTTTTGCATTCGCAGCTGGCGACTCAACCACTCAAGTGTGTGCAGTGTGTACTTGTACTTTGGCACACTTTTTATTGCCTATATCTCAAAAATTTAATGTGGCTCCTGAACGTGTTGAGAATGTTTGGATTCTGAGGCTTGCAAAGGTAAAAATATTTATTCCATTCTCGTTCAAGGTGAAAGCTCATACAAAAGCTTAGAGATATTGTCAGTGCCCCTCACTTTCCCTCAGAACATAAGTAGTCTGTTATTGAGATTCTAGCAGCTTTTCAACAGCAAGACAGGGAATCAGCTTCCCCTGTTTTCAGCATTGGGTTAACGCAGGCAATTCAGGGAGGCATAAAGTTTTGCTAATACAATCGGTTCGGGAATACCAGATTAGCCCCGCAGGGGCGTCTGCGTCAGCATGCGTTTGGTGAGTTGCGCCACCACGTACCCGAGCACACGAGGGTTGGACCCTCCCGCGTGTAGCCGTGCGTGGCTTAGCCGTGTCCGGGGAAAAGAGGATCCTGGGGGTTGAGCCGATGCCGGGTGCTCGGACCTTCATGGCCCCTCGGCTGAGGCAACACACCTCTTTGGCCTCCGCTTCACGTAGACGGCACCCCTGGACTGACCCACCCAGAGGAAATCGGTAGTCGCCTTTTCCTGTCCTTCTCTTCAATCTTCGTCTTTCTCCCTCACTTTTAATCTTTCCTGTCTTCTGTTCTCTTCCATTTACTTCTAACTTTCCTGGCGGCGAGGGTTAACCTTGTGTGTCATAACCACCCTTGGTTATACGTATTTGGTTATAGCGGGAACGTACAGCTGGCGTTTGTGGGACTTGTGTTTACAGGTCCTACATCGTCCCCTTGTTGGCCTCCATGGTGGGTGGCTGGCGTTCCTGCCGAATGAATATTATTTTTATGGCTTGGTCCTTCCCCACTTTACCCGATCGCCCCCAGAAAAGGGGGCGCACCGATGAAGTGTTCCAGTTTTTTGGACGACAAAAAGAAAATTTTCCGAGGTACCATGTAATACATTCCCAGAAACCAGAAAAGACAGCAAGGATTATGTCACCTTTCGTAGTTGCGAAATCCCTGACGGAAACCTTTGGTGCAGGCTATAAACTGTCTAAGATGGCGAGCGGTGATCTCCTTCTGGAGCTCCGTGACAAGAAGCAATATGAAAATCTGCCTAAGCTAGTGTCATTCGGGAACATCCCGGTGACAGTTACCCCACATCGTACTATGAACACAATTCGAGGTGTCGTGTCCGATGATGACCTGATGGAACTGACTGAAGCCGAACTTCTAGAGGGTTGGAATGATCAGAATGTGATCAATGTCAAAAGAATTAAAATGAGGCGCGAAGGAAAAGAGATCAATACCAAACACCTAGTACTCACATTTGGTTCAAGCAACATGCCCGATACTATCGAGACAGGGTATATGAAGATCAGGGTTAGGCCTTATATCCCAAATCCTCTGCGATGCTTTAAGTGCGAACGATTTGGCCACAGTTCTCAGAACTGCCGTGGCCGCCTCACCTGTGCCAAATGTGCCCACGAACATCCATCCGAATCCTGTGAAAACGCTCTACACTGTGTAAACTGCGATGGGGAGCATGCCGCATACTCGCGGTCCTGCCCGTCTTGGAAAAGAGAGAAAGAAATCGTGACGATTAAAGTAAAAGAGAATCTATCATTCAAGGAAGCACGAAGGCGGGTGTCGTATCTGCCAAAGAACAGCTTTGCTGAAGTGGCGCGTCAGGGGGCAGCGTCACAACAGCCACCGGCTGCTGTCCAGCTCACGCGTAGCGAGCCGCCAGCGATGCCATCCGCCCCCTCGGCGGCTGCAGCTAGCGCTGCTCCGCCATCTCAGAACAAGGGGCCATCGACCTCCGGGCTGGTGGCCTCTAGGGTCCCACGTCTTGAGGCGAGACCCTCAAGACGAACACACCGCTCGCAAGAGCGGATGCCCAGCGCCTCAGGAGAGGCGATGGACACTACCTCCAGCCAGGCGGCGCACCCAGCGCCTATGGAGCGGCGGGCGTCTCTCGACCGCTCCAAAAAAGAGAAACTGCGCATAACGGGGCCTGACAAGGGCTCTGTAGTCTAAGGTATTGCACACCTAAGCACACAGCACAACACTCCTTTTAATATGGGCACTCAAATAGTTCACTGGAACGTCAGAGGTCTCCTCCAAAATCTTGACGACGTTAAAGAACTCCTCCGCAAGTTTAGTCCCAGGGTGCTGTGTGTTCAGGAAACACACCTCAAACATACACAAACAAATTTCCTCACACAGTATGCTATTTTTCGCAAAGACCGCGATGACACTGTTGTGTCATCCGGCGGTGTTGCTATCATAGTTGACAGAGGTGTTGCCTGTCGGGAAATAAAACTTCGTACGCCCCTGGAGGCAGTTGCTATCCAAGGGGTGCTGTTTGACAAGCTAGTCACTATCAGTTCTATATACATCCCTCCAACTTATCAACTTAATAAAACCGAATTTGAAAACTACATAGATGAACTTCCGGCTCCATACATAGTTGTCGGAGATTTAAACGCACATAACTCATTGTGGGGAGACTCTCGTTGCGATACGAGAGGTCGCCTAATCGAAAACTTTCTCTTTTCCTCAGGAGCATGTATACTTAATAAGAAAGAGCCAACATACTACAGTGTGGCGCATAATACATACTCCTCCATAGATTTAACTATAGTATCGAGCACACTAATGCCATACCTAGAGTGGTCCGTTCTTAAGAACCCTTTTGGGAGCGACCACTTCCCTATTATATTAAACTTAACAAAACCAGCCTGGAAGATCAGGCTGGTTGTCTGGGCGAACACTTTGGATATATCTCCAGTGCGTCTCACTACACACAAGCATTTCTGAGAGTCAAAGAACGCGAAGAGCGACAGCCCCTAAAACGTAAAGGTTCATCGAGTGAGGTCTACAACTATCCATTTACTTTAACTGAACTGAAAGCATCCCTCGCTTGCTGCAATAACTCTGCGCCAGGCGGTGATCGTCTCATATATGAAATGATTAAGCACCTGAATCCTGAAACGCTGAAAACACTCCTGTATCTTTTCAATGTCATGTGGGCGCATGGATATATCCCATCCTCGTGGAAGGAAGCTATAGTCATTCCCGTGCTTAAACAAGGCAAAGACCCGTCCCTAGCCAGCAGCTACAGGCCAATAGCGCTAACAAGCTGTCTGTGCAAACTATTTGAAAAAACGATCAACAGGCGCTTAATCTGTTTCCTTGAAAATAACAAATTACTAGACCCCTTCCAATGTGGTTTCAGGGAAGGTATGTCCACAACAGACCACCTTGTTCGCATTGAGTCTTATATTAGGGATGCTTTTATACATAAGCAGTTCTGCCTCTCAGTGTTCCTCGACCTAGAAAAAGCTTACGACACGACATGGCGCTACGGCATTCTCCGAGATCTCTCTGCGATGGGTGTCCGTGGCAACATGTTAAACACAATCGAAAGCTACCTATCGAATCGCACATTCCGCGTAAGAGTGGGTAACGCTCTTTCTAAGTCATTCACCCAAGAGACCGGTGTGCCACAAGGGGGCGTGCTTAGTTGCACACTATTTATCGTAAAAATGAGTTCCCTGCACACAGTCATCCCACGCACTATGTTTTATTCTGTTTATGTCGACGATGTGCAGATAGCCTTCAAGTCATGCAATATTGCCATTTGCGAACGACAAGTGCAGCTTGTAATAAACAAATTGTCCAAATGGGCAGATGAAAATGGTTTTAAGGTGAATCCCCAGAAGAGCACTTGCGTACTCTTTACTAACAAGAGAGGCGTAACGCCAGTCCCAAGTATTGCAATCAAAGGAGATGCGCTCTCTGTGAGCAGCGAGCATAAGTTTCTAGGCATTGTTTTAGATTCGAAGCTTACATTTATTCCTCATATTAAGTATCTGAGGGCAAAATGCCTGAAGACAATGAACCTTTTAAAGCTTCTGTCGTGTACGACTTGGGGCAGTCATCGAAAGTGTCTGCTGAACCTCTATAAAAGTCTTGTCCGCTCACGCCTCGATTACGGAGCTATAGTGTATAATTCCGCAACGCCAGGTGCATTAAAAATACTAGACCCCGTTCACCATCTGGGTATCCGCCTTGCGACCGGTGCTTTCAGGACAATTAGTCCAATCCAGAGCCTCTACGTAGAATCGAATCAGTGGTCGCTTCATCTGCAGCGGTCATACAGCAGTTTTACATATTTTCTGAAAGTACAAGCGAACATTGAACATCCTTCTTATTCAACAATAAACGATGTGACCGCTGCCACACTCTTCCGTAACCGACCTGCAGCGAGAAAGCCGTTCTCTTTGCGTGTGAGGAACCTCAGTGAGGAAATGGGTGTTCCGCTGCTGGAACAATGTCCTATGGCTCCAGCGAAACTATTGCCACCGTGGCACTGGCAACTCATAGAGTGTGACACATCGTTCGTAGAGGTCACTAAACACGCGCCAGAGGCACACATTAAAATACATTTCTTAGAACTACAATCTAAATACTCGTGTACACAGTTTTACACAGATGCTTCCAAGTCACATGCCGGGGTATCTTATGCAGCCGTCGGCCCATCCTTTTCGGAATCTGGTGTACTCCACCCGGAAACGAGTATCTTTACGGCTGAGGCCTATGCACTATTGTCGGCTGTGAATCATATAAGGGCATCAAAACTTCAAAAAGCAGTTATATTTACAGACTCCCTAAGCGTGGTGAAAGCTCTGATGTCACTCTGCAAAAACAAAAATCCTGTACTTACTGAGCTCTATTCCAGTTTATGCAGAGCGTATATATCTAACCAGCAGGTGACTGTATGCTGGGTGCCTGGCCATAGAGGCATTGAGGGTAATGTGCTTGCAGACCAGTTGGCCACATCAACTACATCGCAAGCTATTAATCCTGCGGCTACTATTCCTCCCGCAGATCTGAATCCTTTTCTGCGAAGAAAACTGCGAGACCACTGGCAGCGCTTGTGGGACGCTGAAAGAAATAATAAGCTTCACTTGATAAAACCACAGTTAGGTTTCTGGCCACCCGTAATGAAAACACGACGAACTGATGTCCTGTTCTGTCGTCTAAGAATAGGACATACATATGGCACCCACAATTTTCTGCTTACTGGTGATGAACCACCAAACTGTGGTAGATGTGGTGAGAGGCTGACCGTCCTCCATGTCCTCGTGGAGTGCCGGGAAGCTGAAAGAGAGAGAAAGAAAGATTTTCCACAAGCGTACCGATATCATGTCCCGCTTCACCCCATTATGTTTCTTGGCGAAGAACCGATTTTTAATGCCAAAGCAGTCGTCGATTTTTTGAACGATGTGGTCCTGCATGTTATTAGCCCAATTAGTTCGTAGCGCATAGTTCCTCTCTCCAGAGGATGCCGCTGTGATAGTTTTTTATAGCACATGCCTCCAGGCCCTTGTGGTTCAAGGGCTCTGTTAGGCAGTAGTGCTTCTTGCCAATTAGTGCATCTTAAATATTTTAAATATCGTGTCATTACCTCTCAATGCATTCTTCATTTCATAGTACACCTCATGTCATTGCCATGATTTTAGTACATGTATATTTTACGCACTTTACAGCGATTATTTTTAGGCCCTTTTACAGCCACGCTTCATCTACTTCTCAGAATTCATCGCTCCACTGCCCATTCACAAACACTGGCATGGCGCTCTTTGGCCATAACTGGCCCTTGCGCCATAAAACACCACACATAATCATCACCAGATTAGACTGTACCTTGGCGCTTTGGCTTGCACTTTCCTAGTTTGATCAAATAATCTAGTTTGAAATGGCTCCAGTTCGCATGCTCTAACATTGGTCTAATATAGGTTAAGTACATGACTACCTTAACAGACTGGGATGCTGGCTTTCATTTCCAGGAAAGGAACCATAGTGCCTGCTCCAGTTGCCCATGTTTTCGGTTATCTGGGGTTTTCAGCCTCACTTTTAGGATAATGCGCTCAAGCAGGTAGAAGCACACGTATGCTATCAGAGGATAGCTTCGATAGCTTCTTACTTTACACTTGTCACTATGAATACAATATTTTAGCGTTCGATTTTGTTATTAAACAAACAAATGTACTCCTAACAAGGTATTTTAATGTTAGCCGTGGGGCTGCGCTACGTACTGCAGCATATTAACTTTACCTCCTTGATACAGATTCACAGCACACTAACAGCGCAAGAAACAGGACGAGAAAAAAGACGACGCCCATGTCTCTCAGAATGATACGATACTACGTGCACAAGTGACTGCAGCGCCTAAAAAAATGTGGTGTCGGCTTTTACGCCTTTCGAAATATTCAGAGAGCGCTTTTACGAATAATTACAGCACATGCGCCGAGACGGACGAACCAGGCTGGCGCTAATATTAACGTTCACAACACAAATTCCATTGCACGTTCAGTAATTACACACAGATAATTTGCGGCTTCCTTCAGGGGCAGACGTGAGCTTTTGAGGTTGGTGCTTGCTGCTAAGTTTGGTGCAAGGATATTGCTAGGAGCAGGAACCGCTTCCGAATGCTGCATATGCGATGACAACAGCTATAGGGGCGTGTTGATAGGGCCTCTTGTAATTTGTTTAACCGCAGGAAGAACGACACAGGCATAAAACACACACGGGTGATTCCACGAGAGATCGACGTGGGTCCAAAAATTCATATCTTAGATTTCATTCAATATTTTATATTTTGTGCACATATCGCTCGGTAGTACGAAATTGAACTTGCCTTCTTTGACAAATGGATACTTTAGGAGAAAAATATCGAAATTCTTCAAGTTGCAGGCGCCATTAGCATGCACCGGGCATTCTCGCAAATTCACAACAATGTCAAATACAAAATATTACGGCTACAAAAAATGCATTTTCTTGTGTAAAACGTATACGTAAAGAAGAGTCAGCAAGCGTTGTTTGAGGCTTCTGTTGAAAACGGAAGTGCTTTAGAAAATATTCTTAATTTGCGACACTTTTCGAAATTTGCTATATTTACGACTTTTTATCTACTAAACTAATGAATGTAGCCTTTTGAAGTTTGGTGGGCTATGAGACCTTAACCTGTTTAACGAGTTTGCTGAATATTGTTGCTGTAGCACAAGTTTCCATTTTTACAGTTTGCCTCAAATGTGAAGTATTGACGAAAATGAACACTATTTAAAAATAAAAATTAAAAACCCCATCGTTAATTTTTCTCAAAATTTCGTAAACAGCTGTCCACAGACACTGGAAAAAGAACATTAAAAAACATCTTGCATTATTTTGTTTTTAATGACAATATATGTGGTAGAAATGAGAGCTTCGCCGGGATGCAGCAAGGTGCTAAGAAATAGGGACATCGGGGTAAAAAGAACATCCATTAGTCTCTTACTTGCCTAAACTTGGCCATGATTGCGACAAAAGGGCAGTTTTGGTAAACTAGTATTATGATTGCAAGCACCCAGTTCTCGAATGCCTAACTTTCTGACGTAAATTGTGCTACTGGGCCATCATTCGCGCCCATATTTTGTTAGTGATGATGCTCTTCTAAAAATCGTCTCTTTTGAACGAGTTGGTAGAATGTAGTAGAATGGGGAGTGGGTCCGTGGGAGGCGGTGGCAAACCGGTGGTAAAGCGAAATACGTTGAAAGTTGCTGGCGGTGTGGCCGCCGCCTTAAGAGGAAGCTTTAGCTTGGGTGCTCCTATCTAAATACATGTAAAACGAGAATTCGTTTTTCTCTGCAACCACTGCACCACATTTGATGACGTTTGTTGCAGTTAAAAGAAAAGTGAAACTCTAGTGGCTGTTGGTTGCGATTTTTTTATTTAGGTCTTCAACTGTTTAATAATATTGACAAAACAGCAGAGCTTCAGAAATCGAAACTATCAGATTTACAACTCTAACTCAGCAATGAAACATGATATCACGATCTTGTAAACTGCACGGAATAGAAAATCTAAAGTGTACAAAATTGCTTTATTCTATATGGCTTTAAAATAGACTACTATTTTGTGTGTAGAACTTGTGAAATATCCTTGTAAACAATGTAACAAATTCACGTAAGAAACAAATTGGCATATCAAATTTGTCTGCTTTGATTGCTCTAATAGATGCCGTTCACAGGTCTGCGATATCTTTTATATAGGTGCAGAGCTACGAATTTGTAAACTTCGTGCTTCTATTTTTTTCAAACTTACCAATTCTTGAAAATTACAGTTAAATAATGCAGGCAAGAAATCGACATTTCGCGTCCGACAGTCACTAGAATTTACCTTTCTCTCTCATGTGCAACAAATTTAAGTAAAATCGGCCCAGTGGTTATCTCAGGAAATCGTTTCTGCGTTTTACATGTATTTGAATAGGCGGCATCGGAGTTGGGCCCGTGCGAAAGCTTCCTCTTAAGTGCAAGCTTTGTTAAATTCGCTTCATTAGATCTGCGTGATCTGGCCCGCTGGATCTGTTGGTCTCATTGAAAACGTGGAAAGAGCCGCCATTACTGCAGCGCTTCGTAATCTGAGGACGCGTTTTCAGCACGCTATCATCCTTTCGGATTTGCCAGCGGTGCTCCAACAATTATTCCGTGCATTGTATGGCCGCAAGTTCGGCCGACAGCCATTGATGTTAGCTAAGGAGCTCAGCAATAGGAATTTCATTCTCAAGTTTCAGTGGATACCACCACATGTTGGACTTGCAGGCAATGATGCAGCAGATTAAATTAAGAGTGCCAATGAATCACCCCTTATATAAAGACTTCTCAGCACTTTGAATATCACCTCACCATCCAGGAGTGGTTTAAGGAATCCAGTCACGCAGAAGCTATACGCTGTTTCATAGAGTAAGAACTAATTCCGCGAACACCCCCCCCCCCTCCCTGTTAACGTGGAACAGTTCATCTGTGCCTGCCAATACTTCAATAAAAACAGAAACGCTCTGCTTGAGGCTTCGCACAGTAGACCATTATCCTTAAGAGTGTGCGGAACAGGTAATGTTTCCCAAAACACATAAGTTTCGGAGAGAGGAAGTGTCGCGCCTCTTTCCACCTGTTCAACCCCCTTTTTAAAGAGACGGTAGAAGAGAGCAACCGCTGGCACTATCTGCCACCTAAATAAGCCCTAACCAACACCATCTCCCCCCCTCCCCCATCACCGTACCTTAGGTTATACTGTATAATGACGTTTCCGATGGAACCATGGCGAGTACGAAATTTTTAGAGAATTTTACCTGCCGTAAATTTTGTCACTTGTATATGCACAGGGAGTTCACCGTTAAATCTGCAATTATCTGCGCTGCAAGCTACGCACACTTGTTAAATAAAACGAGTCATGTAAAGGTTGCTCTGTTAACGTATCTTTACTCACATTCAAGAGAATGAGTATTGTACTAAACGGTATTTTATGCATAAGTATTGACCATAAGGATAAAATTACCCTTGTGTCGCAATCATGGCCAAGTTTAGGCAAGTCAGGGGCTAATGGACGTTCTTTTTACCCCGATGTCCCTATTTCTTAGCACCTTGCTGCATCCCGGCGAGGCTCTCATTTCTACCACATATATTGTCATTAAAATCAAAATAATGCAAGATGTTTTTAATGTTCTTTTTCCAGTGTCTGTGTACAGCTGTTTACGAAATTTTGAGAAAAATTAACGATGGGGTTTTTAATTTTTATTTTTAAATAGTGTTCATTTTCGTCAATACTTCACATTTGAGGCAAACTGTAAAAATGGAAATTTGTGCTACAGCAACAATATTTAGCACAATCGTTAAAAAGGTTAAGTTCTCATAGCCCACCAAATTTCAAAACGCTACATTTATTAGTTGAGTAGATAAAAATTCGTAAATATAGCAAATTTCGAAAGGTGTAGCAAATTAAGATTTTTTTCTAAAACACTTCCGTTTTGCACAGAAGCCTCAAACAACGCTTGCTGACTCTTCTTTACGTATACGTTTTACACAAGGAAATGTATTCTTTGTAGCCGTAATATTTTGTATTTGACATTGTTGTGAATTTGCGAGAATGCCCGGTGCATGCTAATGGCGCCTGCAACTTGAAGAATTTCGATATTTTTTTCTCCTAAAGTATCCATTTCTCAAAGAATGCAAGTTCACTTTCATACTACCGAGTGATATGCCCACAAAATAGAAAATATTGAATGAAATCTAAAATATGAATTTTTGGAACCGTGTTCATCTCTCGTGGAATCACCCCCACGAGATAGCACAGCGCTGAACTACCACCTGCGATGCGAACAGCTGTTTTCGTCCGCCATTTCTCCTCGTATTGAACTTCACAAACCGCTGTTGCGCACTCCAAAACAGATTAAACTTTGAAGCGTTTTTAAATTACAATATGCAAGTATTATTTGGTACTAATACAGAGAGGTCAATTATATTATAACGCGCACGTCCTTTTCATTACATTAAAGGAATTATGCGGCGTGTGCGACAAAACCTGGCAGAAAGCAACTCTGGGCGTCGCACCAGTCGCATTGTTGAAATCGCAGCCATGTGAAAGAGCCCTCAAAAAATCGCATTGCGACCCGTGCGATCGCACCGTTCTTTCACACGCAGCATCACACGCAGCATGTGAAACGGCCTTAATTCTGCAGCCCATCAGGATGCACGGCGCAGAACGCACGTTTGCTCTCCTGCCGTGCGTTCGCTCCCCGTGAAAGCGCGCGTTCTTCGCGCCCTTTCACTCGCACATACAGCGTCCGGAGTGCGGCGACGATTTCATCGCCGTTAACGTCATACGGAACCTCACGGCGACGGCGACGCCGACGGCAGAAATCCGCTTTGGGGTGTCCATATAATTGCTATCGCAATAAAAAAGCCGGCAGATCTTGCACCCTGTGGGAATCGATGTTATCCGAAGCATTGTGCGGGGAGCCTATCAAGTTAACGAAACGACCATGAGAGCACCCAGACGTAGGCTGCTTTTTCATGATCTACATGAGAGGCATGTCATGACATTCACGTCATAAGTGCCCAGGATTCCCTTTAGGAATGCCTAGGAGAACTTAAGGCGAAAGCCTTAACCATACTCATGACTATGATTTCAACCACTGACCTTTAGCCTTTTCCTTCACTTAGTGCCACATCCGAACCCATTCCGTTGGTTGTTGAGCGCTAATCTTTTTTCCCTGAGTCATTGTCATTTTTGCCAAGTCACGGTCATGGCTACAGCTTCCACCACCAGTCTTTAATGTTTCCTTCACTTAGTACCCACGTCCGAACCCATTTCAGTGATTTTTGAGTGTTAATCTTTTTGCTGAGTCATTGTCATTTTCGCTGAGTCATGCTCATGACTATGACTTCTACTATTCTCCTTTAGTGTTTCGTTCACTTAGTACCCGCGTCAGAACCCATTTGAGTGGTTTTTGAGTGGTAATCTTTTTTCGCTGGGTCAAAATGATTTTAGGTGGCTGTTTTATGACCTGCATGACACGCATGTCATGACCTATCATTTATATTCGTCATACACTGTTATCATACTATGCCACTTTGGGTACATACCAAGTTAACGAAACGACTATGAGAGCGCTAAGACGTATGCAGCTGTTTCATGACCTACATGACACACGTCATGATATTCATGTCACGATCTATCATTTATGTTCGTCATGCAGTCTTGTCATAGGGTGCCCATTTTGGAAAATACCAAGTTAACGATACAACCATGAGAGCACCAAGCCGTAGGCGGCTAGATAGATAGGTAGATAGATACTGTCACAGTGGCAAATATTCGCAAAGAAATCCTTCGTATTGAAAATGAAAGCAAGTGAGAGAGAAAGAAATTGTATGAGTACCAAAGGGGCAACGCGAAGAGCTGCTGCCGACGCCGTCCGTGTTTCGCCGTTTCCCCGCGGTCCTGCCGAACGCGCGCGGTGTCCGTACCTGCAGCAGGCGCATCTGGCGGCGGTTTGGCAGTTTTTGACCAGCCACGCCCCGTCAAGTGTGGAGGCGCAGCTTGGCCGTCACGTCACCGGGGAGATAAAAATAAAATAACCTGAAATATCTCTCGCGCTGGCTGACTCGAACCTTCGTCAAATACGAGGTTAAATCACAAAGCATTTGCCCCTTTTTTAAGCCAAATTTCGGCTGTAAATGCGACGTAAACATATACATTACCAGCGGTGGAACTTTCTTCTACCAGCCGTACCTTATCTGCCGGTGGCTCCGCGGCACGGTGCTGCTGTCAGTTGTTCAAGGTGGCGGTTGTGCTTCACACGTCCACGGGGTACAAGCAACGAAGTGTTATAAGTTTTCTATGCAGCAAGGGACGAACACCCATCGAAATCCAGATGGGAATGCAGCCCACGTATGAGGACAGGTGTCTCGCTTTGAGAAGTGTAAGGTACTGGTGTTCCTGGCAGGCCGCTTGCTTACCGCTTGCTTACCGTGACTACTACGACGACGATTATGCCAGGAGACGCCGAGAGCCCGGCGTCTCCTGGCATAATCGGCAAATGAAAATTGAGAGAGATGTCGAGGGTCTTCACCCGTGTTTACTGCGTTGTTTTGTTTATTTAAGTCCCTCCTCGCTCTGGTATTCTTCTTGTGATTACCATCTGTCCAACAAAGAATGTCGCCGAAGCCAACGTTTTGACAAATTGTACTTTCTCCGTCAGTGTAGCAACTGCGCCACTTAGACACGCATTTATGTACGCGTAGCACACTCTCCCCATCCTCAGTAGGCGAGGAGGTGGATAATGCCGGTGCGCAGAGCGAAGTGAGGAACATGATAGTCTAAAAAAAAGTGGTCGCAGTTTCACCTGAAAGGCGAAGCATCAATTGCGATAGCAAATTTGTAGAGAGCTATACGGAGTAAATGATAGTAGCTTTATCAGCTGTATAAACTTGGACATGCAGCAGCACCGGCAACACGCACAACTAATGTCGACGCCGTCGGCGTTTTGCCCGCGTTCGCACAAAATGCGTGCAGCGTTGCTGACTGGTGCGGGAGCCGCTGATATAAACAACCCTTAAGGGAGCACGGCGCAGAACACGCGTTTGTTCTTCGCCGTGCGTTCACTCCCCGTGAAAGCGCGCGTCCCTCGCACCCTTTCACTCGCACACACAGCGTTCGGCGCGCGGCGACTGATTTCATCTCCACTGACGTCATACGGAACCTCACGGCAACGGCGACGACGACGCCGACGGCAGAAATCTGCTTTGGAGTGTCCATATAATTGCTATCGCAATAAAATGGGGCGGGGGGGCGGGGGGAGGTGAGGCCGAAAGGAAAAAAAGTGGTCGCAGTTTCACCTGAAAGGCGCAACATCAATTGCGATAGCAAATTTGTAGAGAGCTATACGGAGTAATGATAGCTTTATCAGCTGTATAAACTTGGACATGCAGCAGCACCGGCCACACGCAGAACTGTTGTCGACGCCGTCGGCGTTTTGCCCGCGTTCGCACAAAATGCGTGCGGCGTTGGTGACTGTTGCCGGAGCCTCTGATATACAGAGGCACTTGGTGCCGCAGCTAAACGTCGCCTCCCTTCCCTCCCCCCCCCCCACCTCATTGGTCTTTCGCGCGTCGGAAGAAGGCGCGTTTGTTCTACATATATGGTGATTGTAAAGGAGGAAAGAGACGCCTACTTCTGCAGCCCTTATGGGAGCACGGCGCAGAACGCGCGTTAGTTCTCCGCCGTGCGTTCACTACCCGTGAAAGCGTACGTCCCTCGCGTCCTTTCCCTCGCACATACAGCGTTCGGCGCGCGGTGACGATTTCATCTCCATTTTCGTCATACGGAACCTCACGGTGACGGCGACGACGACGGTGACGCCGACGGCAGAAATCTGCTTTGGAGTGTCCATATAATTGCTATCGCAATAAAAAAAAAACACCGCATATCCACGGGGTAAATGATTAGTGGGCGAAGCTCCGGAGGGAATCATCGGTAAACCGTGAATCTTCCGTGTAATTCGCCCAGTCTCACCGCACTAAATCGAACGATTGACTTCCACCAATGACACGCGCCATATGTGACGTCATTCCTATTTTATAACAGCGCCCTTCATTATAATTGCACCATCTCCCACTTAAGGGAACGCAAGCACAAACGCGCTAGAAACGTGCAGTACTCTCTAGTAAGGGGGAGAGGCCACAGCGTCTTACGCAGCCGTTTACACATGCCGGAACGTGCACCGCGTTTGCCGACGCCATCACATGACTGCTGAGAGAGAACAACCCCCGTATTCATAAACGCTCCTCGACTTGAACTTGACTTCTACGCGTTTCGAACGCGCTGCCCAAGGTGGTGGCAAGTCAAGTTCAAGTCGAGGAGCGTTTATGCACGGCCGCTGGATAAAAAAAAAGGTGCGGCCTGCCGCATCGGGTGCGTTGCAATGGGAGCGAATGTGACAGCCGTAGTTGCATTGCCGGCCGCTTGGCTGGGCCGAACGGCGCTAGTCATCGGTGATGGAACGCATCGTCGGCTGGCACGCCCGACGGCGTTCCAAGCGCGTTCCTGACGCATTTGCTATGCCGATGCCAGACAACAGCCCCCGACGTGTGGCGCCGTGGCGGATGACACCATTTTCGATGCACGCGGCAGGCCGCACCTTTTAGGAGCGAAGCTCCTTATAGCGGCACCCGTTCCGTCCCCGTCGTAGTACTAGTAGTGTGTAACCAGTATGAGAAAAATGAGAAAAAAAATTCCGAAGTTGTGCCCGTAGCGCGGAATCGAACCAGGCACCCCTCGCTTCCGAGCGCGCGGCGTTAGCCCACTACGCCACGAAGCGCGCATAGACACACGCACCACGATGACAATAAATACCCAACATTAACGAAAGGCCGCATTTCTAGCGCGTTTCTAACGCGTTTGTGCTAGCGCGTTACGGCCCATGTAAGAAGCTGGTGTAAGACGCTGTGGCCTCTCCGCCTTACCTTCAACGCGTTTCGAACGCGCTGCCCAAGGCGGTGGCAAGTCAAGTTCAAGTCGAGGAGCGTTTATGAATACGGGGGGTATACTCTCTCAGCAGTCATGTGATGGCGTCGGCAAACGCGGTGCACGTTCCGGCATGTGTAAACGGCTGCGTAAGACGCTGTGGCTTCTCCCCCTTACTAGAGAGTACTGCACGTTTCTAACGCGTTTGTGCTAGCGTCCCCTTAAGCTGGAGATCCGATGATTCCCTCCGGAGCTTCGCCCACTCATCATCATTCACCCCGTGGATATGCTGTGATTTTTTTTATTGCGATAGCAATTATATGGACACTCAAAAGCAGATTTCTGCCGTCGCCGTCTCCGTGAGGTTCCCTATGACGTCATTTGGAGATGAAATAGTCGCCGCGCGCCGAACGCTGTATGTGCGAGTGAAAGGGCGCGAGGGGCGCGTCTTTCACGGGGAGTGAACGCACGGCGAACAAACGCGTGTTCTGCGCCGTGCTCGCTTAAGGGCTGCAGAAGTAGGCGTCTCTTTTCTCCTTTACAATCACCATATATGTAGAGCAAACGCGCCTTCTTCAGACGCGCGAGAGGCCGTGGGGGAGGGGGAGGGAAGGGAGGTGACGTTTAGCTGCGGCACCAAGTGCCTATGTATATCAGAGTCTCCGGCAACAGTCACCAACGCCGCACGCATTTTGAGCTAACGCGGGCAAAACGCCGATGGCGTCGACAACAGTTCTGCGTGTTGCCGATGCTGCTGCATGTCCAAGTTTATACAGCTGATAAAGCTAATATCATTACTCCGTATAGCTCTCTACAAGTTTGCTATCGCAATTGATGCTTCGCCTTTCAGGTGAAACTGCGACAACTTTTTTTTTTATCCAGCGGCCGTGGTTTATGAATACGGGGGTAAGGCGGAGAGGCCACAGCGTCTTACACCAGCTTCTTACACGGGCCGTAACGCGCTAGCACAAACGCGTTAGAAATGCGCAGTCTTTCGTTAATGTTGGGTATTTATTGTCATCGTGGTGCGTGTGTCCATGTGCGCTTCGTGGCGTAGTGCTTACCAACACGGAAAAAATAGCAAGTTCTTTTTTCGAATATTACAAATTACTGTTTTCTCGTGGTCAAGTTGACGCTGATCGATTCAAAAATGACTTCGTTTCACTGATGCCAACATTAGACGACGAAACCAAGGAAATATTAGAAGTGCCCATAACAGTAGGGGAGGTTAAGGAGGCGATTGATCGTTTAAATAATGGCAAGTCACCGGGGCCGGGTGGCTTAGGCGCTGCATTGTACAAGGCGTTTAAGGGGGTTATCGCACCAGTTTTGACTGAAGTATACAACGAGGCTTATGAGAAAAAACATCTTCCGCCGTCCTTTCTGTCAGCACACACGGTCTTAATACCAAAAACTGAAGACCCAATCAAATTGCGTGATGTTACATCGTATAGACCCATTAGTCTGACAAACATAGATTATAAAATATTAATGAAAGTATTGGCTAACAGGTTGCAGACAGTAATGAAAGATTTAGTCGGTCCGCAGCAAACGTGCGGAATAAAAGGAAGGACAATTATGACAAACATAGACATAGCACGATCAATCCTTGAATGCTGTGACGCAATGCAACGCAGTGTCGCCATGCTCCAGGTTGACCTTGAGAAGGCATTCGACCGCGTGCCGCATGACTTGCTTCTATCTATACTTCATTGTGTGAATGTAGGCAATGTGATCAGCGAAGGTGTGCGGATGGCTTACGCCGGATGTACAACGAGGCTGATAATAAACAAATCAGTAGGAGAGCGCATACCGGTACAGCGCTCAGTAAAACAAGGGTGCCCTTTATCACCGCTTCTCTTTTGTATATATATTGAACCTTTTTGTCTAAGCGTAATTAGGAACGAAGCGATACGAGGATTCAACATTTATAAAGCCGAGGTCAGCCTTCTTGCTTACGCTGATGATATTGCAGTTTTCTGCGTTGATCATGAAAGTGTAATGCACACTGTCAATGCTGTAAAAAGTTTTTGTCAGGCAAGTGGTAGTGCTGTAAACTGGGACAAATGCCTTGGGTTTTGGCATGGGGAATGGGACGTTGCTCCCAGGGTGTTTATGAACATTAAATGGCAAGAAACACCGACAAAATACTTAGGTGTGCCCCTGCAGTACTACTGTGACAGCGAGCCTTATTGGAAAAAACAAACAGAAGTGTTGCGTGAAAAAGCACAGAAATGGAAAGGCTGGGATAAGTCCATTTTCGCACGGGCCACGACTTGCAACATATTTCTCGTAAGCAAGCTATGGTATGTAATGCAGGTCTTACATTGCAGCAGGTTAAATGTACAAAAAATGCACAGAGTGTTCGCGGTCTTTATTTGGAGCTCTGTATGGGAAAAAACGAGCCGTACAAATCTGTTTAAAAGAATGCGTGATGGTGGGCTTGGTTTAGTACATCTGTATGTAAGACAACTTGTCAGTCGATATGTTTTTCTCCGAGATGTAGATGACACGTTTCTCAGAACTATGATTCAACTAAGGCTGGGTAAAGTGCTACCGGAATTTGTTGTGTCTTCGGTGTGTGAGCAAGGACCAGTACGGGGATATCTAAAAGAAGTAGTTACATCTTTCCGTTTCTTATCGGTACGCTTTTCTTTGCAATACTTGACCGAGGTTTCACGTAAGAAACTGTATAAAGACCTCGTTGATGTGTTATTTCCAGTGCCATTGTACCGTAAATTATACTGTGTAGGCCCAGGAAAAGATGTCTTGAAACGCGTTAAAAGAATGCTTGTTGCACCAGGGGTTCAAACCTTTTTTTTTTTAAGCTGCACACGGGAACCTTACCCGTTAAAACATGGTTAGAAGACAGGGGTTTATTTGTTCCATGGGGTACTAACTGTTTATTGTGCAAAAAACTAGAGACCATTGAACACGTGTTTTTAGATTGCTGGAGCGGGGTGTTCTTCTGGGACATCTTACAGAGAACTCTGAAAAAAAGAGTTGTCATTAAATCCGCATGGAATCCGTTATCTCTCGGTTGAAAACGATGATGGCGTGCCTTTTGATCTTGTCATGCTCCTGGGCCTGCACAGCATATGGCGAACGCGGACGGCTGCACACAATGCAGATATTGATGTGCGGGTCGTTCGCGAACATTTTTGCGAATCTGTGTCCCATTTTGTCGAAGTGCAGAAGGTGCAGACGTTTGTACCGAATTGGGTTCCTAGATTGGAACTTTTGTTGCACATGCCGAAATACTGATTACATGTAGTCAGCAAACAGCTGACGGTTCACCGATATAAGATCCTGTTAGTATGTTCTTCTTCGCTCGTCAGATCTGTGACATGCGAGGCAATAAAGAAAACAAAAAGCTTTGTGGCGTAGTGGTTTGCGCCGCGCGTTCGGAAGCGAGGGGTCCCTGGTTCGATTACGCGCTACGGACACAACTTTCGGAATTTTTTTTCATAAATGTAGACGTGGCTACCTACTACTACGACTACTACTACTACTACATACTACAGAGGAGGGACAGATCCACACCCTAAGGAGCTTCGCCCCTAAAAGAAACTTGAGTCGAGACACTGTTCTGCGCAGTGTGATTGTAAGGTTGGCCCTGTTCCAAAGGGCAGAAACTCGCAACAAATGATGGATGGATGGCATTCAATATAATCAAATAAAACTCATACGCCGCCTACGAAATGCTTATTCATGGCTTCCTTAATATTAAGGTTGCGAAAGTCACTATTACGATATAAATGAAATATTCAGTGCAACACCTGGAAAGCTAGGCGGGATCTGTAGAACTGTTTGAATAGAACCTATAGAACCTATAGAACTGTTTGAATCATCTGGCTCCATTGAGACGCAATAGTGACGGACGTGCACGAATACTTTGAATAATTTCTGTAGACCTAACCCCAGTTGTTTATCCAAGAAAGCTTAATAATGGGTTGAGAGGTGATTTGTGATACTGCTTCACTAATAGACCTTATAGGTGTCACTCCCCTTACCACCGTGTTTAGGCGTACGTGGGACCCAACCGGTACTTCTTGTACCAGCTTCTCAAGGACCACTCCGTAATCCCTTGCAGCCTCCGCGACCCCCTCTGGTCACCAGAGGAGCGTGCGATCGTGTCTTTAAATTGTAGCGAGGGCAGTATAAGAGACGGCGTTGGATAGTAATTCCTCGCTGCCAGATTCATCACACGAGGTGTCGTCGGCCCATCTGATTCGAAATGCAAACCACTTTGTAAAGTCCACTCCCAGAGACAAAAAGTTGTCGCAGTTTCACCTGAAAGGCGAAGCATCAATTGCGATAGCAAATTTGTAGAGAGCTATACGGAGTAATGATATTAGCTTTATCAGCTGTATAAACTTGGACATGCAGCAGCACCGGCAACACGCAGAACTGTTGTCGACGCCGTCGGCGTTTTGCCCGCGTTCGCTCAAAATGCGTGCGCTGTTGGGGACTGTTGCCGGAGCCTCTGATATAAATAGGCACTTGGTGCCGCAGCTAAACGTCGCCTCCCTTCCGTCCTCCTCCCCCTCCCCCACGGCCTCTCGCGCGTCGGAAGAAGGAGCGTTTGCTCTACATATATGGTGATTGTAAAGGACGAAAGAGACGCCTACTTCTGCAGCCCTTAAGGGAGCACGGCGCGAACGCGCGTTTGTTCTCCGCCGTGCGTTCACTCCCCGTGAAAGCGCGCGCCCCTCGCGCCCTTTCACTCGCACATACAGCGTTCGGCGCGCCTGCGTCGCCTCCAGTCCCGGCCTTCCTCAAGGATGGGTCAGCTGTGCCGCCTCTACGAGGAGGTGGTTGGCAACCCACCGCCGAATGCGGTACAGCTGCCCCCACCGCAGAAGCCTCCTGTCCCCATCGCCACGGAGCTGCCCGGGATTTCGAAGAGGCGCTCGCCCGCTTGCGCCCTGCAGCAGACAGCCGCCTGCCTCCTGGACGAGACCCTCGGAGACCACCTCCTGGTGTACGTCGACGGTTCGGTGGTACCGGACACCGGCTCTGCCACGGCGGCCTGCACGGCACCAGCCCTGCAGAAGAGCAGGCAGTGTCGACTGCCCAGACACGCCAGCTCGACTGCAGCGGAGGTGGCAGGCCTCCACCTGGCCGTCGACCTACTCTCCGAGGAGCTTCCTGGGGTACCAGCGGCCATCCTCTGCGACTCCAAGGCAGCCCTCCTCGGCCTGCAGAGGCCAGAAAGCGCCAGCCTTGGAGTCACACTGCTGTCTACCCGGCTGACAGCGCTGCAGGACGCAGGCCACCCGGTGTCCCTGCACTGGATCCCCGCCCACGTAGGGATCCCGGGCAACGAGGCAGCCGACACCCTGGCGAAGGACGCCCACCACACCACTGTGCCCCTCAGTCGGGCCGTGACGGAGGGCGACTTCACAGGACTGAGGCTGCGGCGACACCTGGCGACCCACCACCCAGACGAACGGGTGGCACTGAGATGCCCCCCACGACCACTCCCCCAGCGAGGCCTGGCTCGCAGGGAGACCTCGCTCCTTCTCCGGCTCCGCATCGGCTGCAGCTGGACGGCAGCACGCAGCTAACGACTGGGACGAGCGACGTCCCCGGCCTGCAGCTCCTGCGGGGAGCCGGAGACGATCGAACATCTCCTGCTGGCCTGCCCGGCGTACCTCCAGCAGCGGGGCCCACTCCTGCAGGAGTTCCGCCGCCTGGGCCTCCCCTCTGGCAAGGAGGAAGATCTCCTCTTCCCCGGCCGACACCACCTTTCTGCACTTGGCGCTGCGACGATTTCATCTCCATTGACGTCATACGGAACCTCACGGCGACGCCGACGGCAGAAATCTGCTTTTCAGTGTCCATATAATTGCTATCGCAATAAAAACACCGCATATCCACGAAGTGAGTGGTGATGAGTGGGCGAAGCACCGGGGATCATTCGGTTAACCGTGAATCCCCCGACGCCGGCAAGCGGACCCAGAGGCGGCGAGAGCGGGGGGGGGGGGGGGGAGCGGCGGCAAAACGCCGGACGCGTTCTCTACCTGAGGTTGGTGGCGCCGGTGTTCCGTTCAAGCGCGACGCCGGCAAGCGGGACTAGAGGCGGCAAGAGCGCGGGAAGCGGCGGCAAAACGCCGCAAGCGTTCTCTACCTAAGGTTGATGGCGCCGATGCTCGGTTCAAGCGCGAGCTTCGCGAGCCCTCAGCTCCGGGTCCGCTTGCCGGCGTTGCCGTGCTGCTGCAGCTTCGCGAACCCTCAGCTCCGCGTCCGCTTGCCGGCGTTGCCGTTTTGCTGCAACTTTCTGCGCCCTAGACCTCGGGTCCACTTGTTGTCTGCGTCGCCGTACTGCATCAGCTTTGCGAGCCCTCGAGTCCGCTTGTAGTTGAGCCGCCACTCTCGCCTTTTCATCCATAGCGGGCGCGCCGTTATCAGAAGCGACCGTTATCATCCATGGCTGAAAAGAGAAAGAGAGCGCGCGTCGGGAACGAACGCCCTTGTGCACCGCAGCGCCCCTAGCGGACTCCATGCAAACCAGAGCTATGGACGACGACGACGAGGGGGGACAAGGCTCGGCCCTAAGGTGCTTCGCCCCTAAAATGCAAAAAACTGTGTCCTTACCACCGGTAACATCACACGGTGGTACCGCACCACTGTGCGGTTTCTTTACCGCTGTGTTAAGCGGGATACACGTGGTGCGATTTTGCGTGTGATCCATCGTACGGCTTGTCGCGGTCCGACTTGCTGCATACGACGATTTGGAACACATGGCACTAACAAACATTTAAACACTAGTGCAGAGCCTAACGCCGCGGAATCTAACAGTGTGTGAGAGAGAGAGAGAGAAACGGGGGGGGGAAAGGCCAGGAGGTTAACCCGGAAAGATTCTGGTTGACTACCTGCACTGGGGGAAGGGTAAGCGGAAATGAAAGGCAGAAAGAATAGGCAAGAGAAAAAGCAGTCACAAAAAAGAAAAATTGGCTGTGGCCTAACTCAGTTATGCCTTGGTTGCATAGCGAAATATACGGTTAATGTTATTGTTTAGCTTGGCGTTTCATTTCGTCGCTGATCCGCGGCCCTGGCACGAGATGCCGAACTACACGACGAACCATCCTCATCTGAATGCACTCGTCTGGCCGCTTCGTACTTGCGACGCTTCTCGAGGCGTGCGGCTCGTTCTTCCTCCGTCTCCTAGGTTCGCTGCCTCCTCTTGGATTCGTTGCAACGACTAAGCTTGGCTTCTTTCAGTCTCTCCGACTCACTTTCCATACCTGCCGACGAATCCCACCGAGCCACCCCTTCTATATATACGATGCAACGCCGGCTCCTCCGGTGAGGCAACGCCGGCAACGCCGATGCAACGCCGCCGCTTGCTAGGCAACGGCTCAGTTCGCGGTTTCACCGGCTCCTCCTCTGACGTCATGCCAGATGGCGCGGCGAGTGGCGTTGCCAGCTGCGGTGGTTGCTAGGCAATGGCTCAGCTCGCGGTGCGGCCACCGACCTCAGCGAAACGGCGAGAATGCGGCCTATGTGGCTCTCACTACAAAAAAAGAGGAGGTTGGAAACGTCCGTGAGAACTATAGTCTGTCAGATAGTCCACTCGAACGCAAAAGCTTCAAGAGTGCCTTCACTGACTTGTTGTGTGGCAACTGTATAGGCCGGCGTTCCAGGACTGTCTGCGCCGAAAGCGGCCGGTCGTCAAGACGCGCGAGCGTGGTCGCGAGTGACTGCCTGTGTGCGCTGTATTGGGGACAATGACAAACTACGTGTTTGACAGTTTCCTCGTCGCCGCAGTGGTCACACGCCGCACTATCCTCCCATCCGATGCTGAAAGTAAACGACTTCGTAAATGCGACGCCAAGCCACAATCGGCAAAGTACCGTTGTTACGGGTCGGAATAGTCCAGGTGAAGGTCGAAGTCGAAGACAGGGGTCTAGTCGATGCAGACGTGTATGCTGCAAACTAGGTGTGTTCCACAACGATTGCGTAGCATCGTTTTCAAGCACTCGAAGTTTCGCTGCTGCATCTCTTCTTGACAGCGGGATTGGTTCCTGCACGCCGTCTTCATTAACAGATTGAGCAGCTTGATCGGCATGTTCGTTACCCATTACGCCAGAGTTGCTAGCGCGCCACTGAAAGGTGACGTCGTGTCCTTGCTTGACTAGGCGATGAAGGAGCTCTCGTATTTCTAGAACTAGTTGTTCGTAGGAGCCAGTGGCGCACCGACGAGGGGGTGGGGGTTGTAACCCCCCCCCATGATGCCGACTTAAGCCCCCCTTTAACCTCTTTTCTTTCCTTGCACCTTCGAGTACTGCAATTAAAGAGGCGCAATCGTCTGTACACTCGCAAGCTTGCACAAAAAGCGCATTTTTTTACAATTTCCCGTGACGAAATTAAAATTAGTGCTGTTTAGATGGTATTGGCAGACTAAGACAAACTGTCAACCCCCCTCCCCTCCCCTGGCAGAGATCCTGGGTAAGCTACTGGTAGGAGCACACATGGGGCCATATACTCTGGCGTTGCAACCGTGCAGCCACCATGGGAAGTACATTGATTTGTCTGATCTTCGTGCTTGTGGATTTGGACGTTCTTGTGACTATGTTTATTGCACTTCATATGCCTTCATTGTCGTAAACAGTATGCGACAACATACGTCTAATGTGATGATTGTGACAACTGCGCCCACGCACGTCACCGGTGATCTTGCCCACACAGTTATCAAAGTGACCTTTCTATACCTCGCATCTCCTACATACTTCCGATTTCGTGCAAACCGATTTTGTGCACGCACTCGCGTACGCTCAAAGCTGTAGCCGTCAGGTGACGACCACACCCATGCTTCTCTCGCGCCAAAGCCGCTCTTCGAAACTTCTGGCGCATTTGTCACGTGCCAGCTTTTCGCATTCATAATTCCCTCGTGACAACCAGCGCTGTGAGACGCGGCGCTATACTGCATTGTCTTCAAGATCGGCCCATATTTGTACAAAAGCATTGTATTGCCACGGGGATGAGAGTAGCAAAAAGGGATAGGGAAATTATATTTACAAGATATATACAGAGAGAGACGGCTGCAGGCAAGATGGCAGAACAACAACACGAGCGTTGCCCAGATCCTCTTCACCGTCTTTCTGGCGCATTCTTCCATGCTCGGCATAGCGCGTAACATAGAGCCCTCGCCGTCGAGAGCGCCGTCTCGGCGCTTAAGCAGCAGTAGGATCGTGTCTGGCAACATAAGGCTTAAGGCGGGAGACGTGCACGATATCAGTGGCGGATGCGGCAGATGATCGACTGTCCCGTGGAGCTGATCTCGTACGTGACGTCAGTGATCTGGCGTAGGACCTTGTAAGGCCCGGAGTATCGGGAAAGAAGCTTTGACGACAAGCCAACGTGGCGGCAAGGCGTCCAGAGGAGGACCAAAGAGCCCGTAGAGTAATTAACGGCTCTGTGATGGCTATTGTAGCGGGCCTTCTGGGACAGCTGGGAGGCATAAGACGATCCCTTGCAATCTGGCGAGCCGTTGCAGCCCGAGAAGCTGCATCGCAGGCGTAGTCCGCAACAGAGTGCACAGGTGATGGTAAAATAGTCTCGAAGGGCAATGTGGGATGGCAGCCAAACAAGAGATAAAAGGGGGATAAGCCAGCGGTGTCATGGCGTGAGGAGTTGTAGGCAAATTTCACATAAGGCAAGGTGCTGTCCCAATCACGGTGGTCTGAAGAAACGTACATGGAGAACATTGTGGTGAGCGTGCGGTTGAGGCACTCGGTAAGCCCATTGGTTTGCGGATGGTTGGCAGTGGTTAGCTTGTGACGGATGGAACACGAACGAAGAATGTCGTCGACGACTTTGGACAGAAAGGAGCGACCACGTTCGGTCAGCAGTTGTCGAGGAGCGCCGTGGTGAAGAATGACGTCGTAAAGTAGAAATTCCGCAACGTCAGTGGCACAGCTAGTCGGTAGTGCCCGCGTGATAGCGTATCGTGTCGCGTAGTCCGTAGCGACGGCAATCCACTTGTTCCCAGCCAGAGATGTTGGGAATGGCCCGATGAGATCAAGGCCGACGCGGTAGAACGGGACACCGGGTATGTCGATTTGCTGAAGAGGACCGGCTGGCGACAAGGATGGATGCTTGTGGTGCTGGCAGGACTCACAAGCAGCAACGTATCGGCGCACAGAGCTGTGGAGGCCTGGCCAGAAGAACCGACGCCGAACGCGATAGTACGTGCGAGTTGCTCCGAAATGTCCAGAGGTTGGGGCATCACGAAGCTGTTCGAGGACAGTGGAACGGGGTGTTTTGGGAGCAACCAGTAGAAGCTCTGGGCCATCGGAGCTGGTGTTGCGTCTGTATAAGATGCCGTCACGAAGAACGAATAATTGTAGGGACGGGGCAGAGGGATGAGAGTGCAGACGGCGGGTAATTGACCGCAAATTGGCATCGCTGAGCTGTTCACTGCGTATGTCAGATAAATCGGATATCGCGAAGGCGCAAGCTTCCGAATCGTGCGCTGACAAGTTGGGAGGGTCCACTTGATGACAGGATAAGCAGTTCGCATCCTGGTGCAGTCTTCCAGACTTGTGAGTGACGTCAAAGGTGTATACTTGCAGTTTCATTGCCCAGCGACCAAATCGTCCAGTCGGATATTTAAGGGAAGACAACCAGCAAAGCGGATGGTGGTCTGTGATGACCGAAAAGGTGTGGCCAAACAAGTATGGTCGAAACTTTCCGAGAGTCCGAAACTAGTGCGAGGCACTCGCACTCAAGTGATCGAAAATTTGCACTCTGAAGAGGAAAGAAGGCGACTGGCATAGGCGATGACGCGGTCGCGTCCTTGTTGCTGCTGGGCGAGAACAGCGCCGATGCCATGTCCACAGGCGTCGGTGCGAAGTTCAGTGGGGCTGACGGGTCAAAATGGGCCAAGATGGGTGGTGACATAATTAACGCCGTGAGCGTGTGAAACGCAGTGGCCTGTTCAGGACCCCAAGAAAATGACGTTTCCTTCTTGCAAAAGTTGTGTGAGTGGATGGGCAACGTCGGCGAAGTTCTTGACAAAACGTCGACAATAGGAGCACAAGCCGACAAAGCTCCGGACAGTCTTTAGTGGAACGTAGCATAGGGAAGTCTTTGACGATGCAATTTTTTCTGGGTCAGGTTGCACGCCTTCAGCACTCACAAGGTGGCCAAGCACAGTGATTTCGCGGCGGCCAAAACGGCATTTGGCAGACTTGAGCTCAAGGCCTGCCCGCCTGAAAACTTCAAAAACTGCCGACAATCGGCTAAGGTGACTGTCAAATGTCAGGTGAGAACGCGATGATATCGTCAAGGTAACAGAGCCAAGTTGACCATTGTATCCACGGAGGAGGGAGTCCATCATCCTTTCAAATGGGGCTGGGGCATTACACAGTCCAAAGGGCATTACCTTAACTGGTAAAGTCCATCAGGTCGTAACAAATGCGGTCTTTTCACGGTCTTGATCATCGACGGAGATCTCCAGTAGCCTGACCTCAGGTCGATAGAAGAGAAGTATGCAGAGCCGTGTAGACAGTCGAGAGCGTCGTCGATCCGCGGCAAAGGGTAGACGTCCTTGCGCGTTACCTTGTTTAAGTGGCGGTAGTCGATGCAGAAGCGCCAGCTGCCATCTTTCTTCTTCACCAAGACGACCGCTGATGCCCATGGACTGCATGAAGGTTCGATGACGTCCTTAGGTGAGCATCTTGTCGACTTCACGCTGTATCACTTCTCGCTCGGCATGGGACACGCGATAAGGACGTCGTCTGATTGGGCTGGCGTCCCCAGTATTGATTTTATGAGTGACTACAGATGTCTGTTCCAAAGGACGGTCATTGAAGTCAAAAATGTCGCGGTAGGACTTCAATATGCGCCGCATGTGGGCTGTCTGTGCAGAAAGGAGGTCAGACGCAATCATCTTGTCAAGATCACCGTCGACGAGATTGTGCAGGAAGAGGAAGGGCGGTGGACAAAGAAGCGTCGGTGACGAGTGCGAAACGGCACAGTCATCGATAGACGCAATGTGGCCTAGAGTCATGCCGCCTGGGATGAGTTGCGTGCACCAGCTAAAGTTCAATATGGGTAGAGACGTGCGATTATCCGTAACATTAATAAGGGTGTGAGCAGGAGCGACGTTTTAGGCGAATAAGACGTCAACGATGGGGGTCAAGATGTAATCGCCATCGGGAATGGGAGAACAAGACCGCAAGTTCACATACATAGCGGCTTGAGGAGGTAGATGAACGTAATCCAGTGAGCACAAGCGCGGCTGGCGTGTAGTAGGAGCGTCATGGTAGCATGGTAGGTCTAGCTGAAGCAAGCCGTGAAGTACCGTGAGGCAGAAGAGCCGGCGTTGTTGTAATCAACTTGTCGTAACAAAAATAATCATGGGCGTCTTTTAAGTTAAAAGAAGTTAGAGTAAGGTGACTTAAGGTGCAGCAAAGCGAATAAAGGGGAAAATTTGATTAAGGCGGATCAAGGTAGAGTTGTAAAGGGCACGAGACAATATATGTCGTCACGTATCATGCCCGTAACCAACAATAAGAAGTCATAATGTTTTCGCATTAAAATCACGTAAGGATACTTCACTGACTGTCAATTTCTCTCTTTTTTTTCGTCGCTCACCGCAGTAGCGCAGTATAGCTATGGCGCTGTGCGGCTGAGGTCCAGGTCGCCGGTTCAATCCAGGCCACGGCGGTAGCCTTTCGATGGCGGCGAAATGCAGAAACGCTCGTGGGCTTAAGAGTTAGGTGCATGGTAAAGATCCTCAGCAGGTTAATAATCTGCTATTCACAGCCTGTCCAGCCATATAAATATTAACAAGCAAGGCTGTTTTATTTCAAACACAAGCTCAACATTGCAACCAGAGCAATCATCTTCATGTTACTTTTTCTCTGCTTAGCCTATAGTTGAATACTTTTTGGCTTGGCTGCATTCCTTTTCCGGAGTAGAGCCGCATAAAATCCTGCCTCAGTTGAAAGACTTCAAGGCCGCTGGACTCCTGGACTGAGGGGACCACCCACTGCAGAGCGGAGGAGCTACCTACGCTCGCGTGCTCTTTTTATTAAAGTTTATTCTCTCTCTCTCTCTCTCTCGCCCACATATATGTGAGGTGCCACCTTGTTGCTCCTTGGGAGGCGTGCTGGGGCTGGCAAGTGTAGGCAATTTTTCGTAAGGTCCTTGCCGAATGACAGTTGCCTTCAACACGCCCTCATTACTGTGTCGACCTGGAGCCGCGACATCTACCATAGCAAACTTGTAGCTGTTGTCTGCTACTGCCATCAACACAATGGAGAATGTTCCATGAAAAATAAAAAAGCAGGAACAGCGTCTTCACATCTGAGCAGAATAACCGTCATGCCCGATTTACATACCTTGTAGTTGTAGTAATTGCTACCAGAGTTTGGAGGTGCCTTTATCTGTATGTCTTTACCATCTACTGCTCCAAGGTAGTTTGGAAAATTACAACGCTTCGCAAAGCCTTCTGCCACTTCCCGCCAGCGCGCAAGTCCTGGCACCTGTGCGACGGAAAGAGATGTGCACATAGTCAAGTTTACAGCACATTTACTTGGTGACTCGCGCATTTAACTTCAGTTTGTTGTAGCCACGTTCCACCCGCTACATTGAAGTCCGTCAGGATATCGTTACACCTGTAACTAATTTCACCAATAACCCACTGCAGTGGCTCAGTAGCTGCGGTGTTGCACTACTAAGCCCAAGTTCGCGGGCTCAATACTTAACCGTGGCGGCCAGTACTTCGTTAGAGGCAAAGTTCAAAACTCCCGTGCACTGACATTTTGGTTCACATTGACAAACTAGGAGTCTGAATTACTCTACAGTTCTCCACTTTGTCGTCACCGATACTCCCAGTCTTGCCTAAATGCGTTAAGCCCTATCAGTTGCATTAATTAGGCCCACAATGCTTCACAATCATAAGACCAGCTGCTGATTCGTTTATCCGTAATAGCTTGTATAACATATACTCAGAGGCAGGTAAAGTTCCTTTAGTCGCTTCCACAATACTCTGCAAGTGTCATGAATGACCAGCCAAGAAGTGGCAGGTACCACTCGAAACACCATTGCGACTTGCTTTATGGCCATTCCTGAGGAGAGGTACCTGCATGAGGAAGTGAGTTTTCACATAAACGTGGAAATAACTGAGATATAATAAACGTTGCTTTAATGCCTTGTCATATCTGATGGTAATGGCCCGCCTCTCTTCTGAGCAAAGTAATTCTCGGCACAAAAACTGCCTGATGAGGTCGTTTGTGACAAGCCGGTGCAGGAAATCGAACCTGTCTGGCGACATCCTGTAATACCTGAAGAACATTGGTTAAAAATTAAATTATGGGGTTTTCCTTGCCAAAACCACAATCTGATTATGAGGCACGCCGTAGTGGCGGGACTGCGGAAATTTGGACCACCTGGGGTTCTTTAACGTGCACCTAAATCTAAGTACACGGGTGTTTTCGCATTTCGCCCCCATTGAAATGCGGCCGCCGTGGCTGGTATTCGATCCTGCGACCTCACGCTCAGCAGCCCAACACCATAGCCACTGAGCAACCGCGCCGGTAAGAACATTGGTGGGTCCTTCCTGCTGGCCTGGAACTGCAGTAAAAAAAAAACTTGCCTCTTTCACACACATTTCTTCACATGCAATGCAGTATTTGCATCGCATTTAGTGCAGCTCGATGAATGCATTGTTCCCTCGTTTTTTACAAGATTGGTTATAATTGTGTCTCGTTTACAGGGGCTTTTTGGTTTCAAATTGCGGTAATCACCTCACTGATTCAGATTTCCAAAAATGAACCCAATCTGTCTAACCATTTAATTTTTCCTCATATTGCGCCAGCACTCGAGAAAAACTGGTATTGCCGAAGGGAAGTTGAATCCCTTCACTGTGTGCGCATAGTCTGTTTGGGATCCAAGCTGCCAGCCGCGTGAATTACTTTGTGCGGGGTAGGCGTGGAACGCGATGATTAAATTTGTTGCCGCCTGCGCGTCTTAATGGATGATCAATATTGTTTCCATATGCGACCCTGAACTCGCAGCAATACGTATATTGCTTGCAGCGCTTCACCAGATATAAGACGTGTACTGTAGAAATGGTGTGACTGGCATCTAGTCAGTGATAGGACCGCTGACAGTTTATACGGGTGTCACACGGCGCACTTTTGATCGCGATCAAGCCCGATCCGAAGCGAATTCGTGAGTCGCGATTGGCTCCTTTAACGCAATGTGAGTGAGGGAGCCAATCGCGGTCGAGAAATTCGACCCGGATCGGGCTTGATCACGATCAAGACTGACCGTGTGACACCGGTATTACTTGATAGGAGCGTTGTGAACAGCTATTGTAAAGTGATAATTATTGATCATACTGAACGTTACCCACCGCAGCGTGACATTCTCCTCGATTGCTTCTTTGTTGCCATACAGCGTGCACACATAGCTTTCTCTTTCTTTTCTTCGTCTTCTCGAGCTCGCGTAATTTCAGAAGCAGCAGCTTCTTGAGCAGAAGGCGCCGGACGACACCCATAGTGACGCTGAACGCAGCGGCGTGGCCTTCGAAGCTGGTAGTACGGACAACCTGACACCGTAGGGTCTTCAACACTTGCTTAAACAGCAGAATGGCAATGCAACCTGTCTCAGCAGCACAACCAACACAGCACTCGCTTTTTGCACGCTTCGGCGGACAATGGCAACCACACTGCACAATATAGGTGCAGTGATACAGGCTGATAAAACAATGAACACGCCGTCTCTTCATTGCATTACGCAAAAGAAAGTTAAAACGCAATAAAGATACTGAAGCTTTTCATATCACTCTTTATACACATTTTTCCTATTATGGAAGCCGCATATGACACCTTAAGGAGCGTTCATATTTATTTCGTCCTTTACTACAACGCATATGCCCAGTCTGATAACACTGGCGCCAACAGGACGAACGCGCGGCGGCGTCTGCCCGCTGTTCGCTTCATGTATTGCTACGCAGCGAATATTCAGCGTCGTGTCGGCGCGTCCCTTTTCGCCGCGCGGTGTTCGCCGTGAAAATGCGCTCCATGTAGCGCTTTATACGACGCTGTCGTTGAGGCGCTGCTCATCTGGTCACCATAGGGAGCCTACATCCACAGCGCTGGCATGTAGGCTCCCTAGGTCACCAGAGGCGGTCGCGGACGCTGCACGGGGCTACCAACTGCTCGTCGAGCAAGCGGCACTCGAAGGCTCTCATGCACGCATAAACACGGTAGAAAGGGGAGCGTCAGATATATAGCATACTGCAACATTGTGCCGCTAATCACCTCTAAAAAGCATACAAAATGCTTTCTTGGGTAGCAACCCGGATTGGTGCTTCAGAAACAATTTAAGATACCCTTGCAACGAGCCCGCTGGCGATTCTCAATGGAGCCAGATACTTCAAGCAGCTCCATAGCTCTCACTATACGCATTCCGCCTAGTTTTCCAGGTGTTACACCGAAATGTTCATTTATGTATTAATGAGACATCGCGCAACCTTAATATGTAGGAAACTATGATCAAGCTGCTCGTGCATTTGCACTACTCAATGGAGCCAGATACTTCAAGCGGCTCCATAGCTCTCATTATACACATTCCGCCCAGTTTTCCAGGTGTTGCACCTAAATGTTCATTTATAGATTAATAAGACATCGCGCAACCTTAATATGTAGGAAACTATGATGAAGCATTTCGGAGGCGGCGTACACCTTTTATTTGAACGAATTTAACGCGGTCAATGTCAGTGTTTGTATTGAAGGTTTGTAGGTTTAGGTTGTAAGTGTTGATGTTTGTGACACGTTTTCTTTTTTATAAATGTAGTTTCTTCTTTTCTTATTTCATGTTTCTTTTTCCTTCCTTTACGGCGTCGCCCCCATTTTTTAGGCTATCACTTTCTGCGTGTCAACTGTATCCACTAGTACTCCGTCTTATGGAGAGTATCCACGTGGCGTGCCACGAAGTCACATAGTTCTCCTACTCATCGAGATGGGCGAATAGGGGTAATTACGCGTAACGTTTCCCTGTGCGGGCAGTACAACAATATGGCGTCCTCGATGACGTCACTGCAAACCCCCCTATATCCTCTGTATTCTTTATCTGGCCAGTTTTGATCATCACGGATCCTCTTCTGCAGTGTCCGTCATCACATTTGCATTAGTCCGCCGATCACAAATTTGCTCCACCCTTTTTGACGCTGCTCAATAACCGAATGACTCAAAATCTTCAAGAGCTAACGAGCCTTCAGCTTTAAACATAGTTTTCGGTTTCGCTCTTTTTTATCGTGTGTGTTCTTTTCACTGTCGCTTAGAAAGCTTAATGTGTTCCCAAATTTTGTGTCCTAAGAATTTTTTTTAATTTAACGTTGACGCAGCCGTTCCTGCCTCTAACGTATTATGTGTGATAACGTCAAGCGCTGACACGCCACTGCGGTATCACGTGCACTGTTATCAGCAGCGGATAAGCAACCGCTGCTTATAAAAGCGCGTCAAACGAATAAACGCATACACTTTGTTCTGCACCTGTCACTGCGGATCCTTTGAGTACAGCTGCTCCCCTGCTCGGCTGCCGCACGCTACTACATCTACTGGTGACGAAGGTGGGATCGGGGTGGCTTGCCACTTGCTTCTTCTGTTGCTGCTGAAGACGACGACAGCCTGGCCGGCGCTGCAATGGCGAAGGTGGGGAAAATTTATCATTTTGATGAAAAGAGCGAAAGCTTCGAGTCCTACTTCGAAAGATTTCAGCTTTACGTCTTGGCAAATGATGTGGCTGAAGGTAAGAAACTAGCTGTATTCTTGACTGTAGTAGGACCTCGAGTGTATGAAGTATTGAAGAAGCTGCTAATACCCCACTCCCCAGCCAACAAAACGTATGACGAGGTCACGGCTCCGTTGAAAACCCACTACAGTACCCGAAAAGCCGTGATCGCGGAAAGGTGCCGATTTAACCGAAGAGTGCAATTTGAGCAAGATACGGCAGCCGAGTTTATTGTTCAGCTGAATCACCTGGCCAGAAGTTGCGATTTTGGCAAATTTCTCGACGAAGTGCTTGGAGACAGGCTTGTCGCCGGGCTACGCTGCGCCGACACTCAACGTGAGCTGTTTGCAGCTGAACAGCTGACATGCGAAGAGGCGTGCAAAATCGCGGTAAATCGTCGACTAACTACTACACGGACTCAACAAATTAAATTGGAAGAGTCCCAAGGTATGATGATGTGTGGTGTTTTATGGCGCAAGGGCCAGTTATGGCCAAAGAGCGCCATGCCAGTGTTTGTGAGTTTGCAGTGGAGCGATGAATTCTGAGTAGATGAGGCGTGGCTGTAAGGGGCCTAAAAATAATCGCTGTAAAGTGCGTAAAATATACATGTACTAAACTCATGGCAATGACTAATGAGGTGTACTATCAAATGAAGAATGACACAATATTTAACACAAAGAGAATGACTCAATATTTAAAATAGTTAAGATGCAGTAATTGGCAAGAAGCACTACTGCCTAATCAGAGCCCTTGAAACACAAGGACCTGGAGGCATGTGCTATAAAAACTACTATCACAGCGGCATCCTCCGGAGAGAGGATGCGCGACGAACTAGTTGGGCTAATACCATGCAAGACCACATTGTTTAAGAAATCGACGACTGCTTTGGCATTAAAAAGCGGTTCTTCACCAAGAAATATAATGGGATGAAGAGAGACATAATATCGGTACGCTTGTGGAAAATATTTCTTTCTCTCTGTTTCGGCTTCGCGACACTCCGCGAGGACATGGAGGATGGTCAGCCTCTCACCACATCTACGACAGGCTGGTGGTTCATCACCAGTCAGCAAATAATTGTGGGTGCCATATGTATGTCCTATTCTTAGACGACAGACCAGGACATCAGTTCGTCGTGTTTTCGTTATGGGGGGCCATAAACCTAACTGTGGTTTTATCAAATGAAGCTTATTATTTGTTTCAGAGTCCCACAAGCGCTTCCAGTGGCCTCGCAGTTTCCTTCGCAAAAAAGGCTTCAGATCTGTTGCAGGAACATCAACTGTATGATTAGTAACGTGCGATATAGCTGATGTGGCCATTTGGTCTGCTCGAACATTACCCTCAATGCCTCTATGGCCCGGCACCCAGCATATAATCACATGCTGGTTAGATATCTACACTTTACACAGAATGGAATAGAGCTCATTAAGTACAGGGTTTCTGTGTTTACACAGTGACTTCAATGCTTTCACGACACTTTGGGAGCCTGTAAATATGATAGTCTTTTGAAGTTTTGATTTCATTATATACTTCACAGCCGATAATAGTGCATAGGCCTCAGCCGTAAAGATACTTGTCTCCGAGTGCAGTACACCGGATTCCAAAAAGGATGGAGCGATCGCTGCATAAGATACCCGGGCATGTGACTTTGAAGCGTCTGTGTAAAACTCTGTACACGAGTATTTAGATTGGAGTTCTAGGAAATTCATTTTAATGTGTGCCTCTGGCGCGTGTTTCGGGACTTCTATAAATGATGTGTCACAATCTATGAGCTGCCACTGCCACGGAGGTAACAGTTCTGCTGGAGCCATAGGAGACTGTTCAAGAATTGGAACACCCATTTCCTCACTAAGGTTTCTTACACGCAGTGAGAACGGCTTTCTCGCTGCAGGTCGGTTATGGAATGAATGAATGAAAAACTTTATTTCATGAGCTTTTCAGCGCATGCGCCGGATGGAAGTGGTTCCCACTTCACGGGAATCCATATGCTGTTCTCACCGCCTGGCCCCTGGTTACGAGCCAAAGCTGGTCTTCCAGGGCGGAGCTGGACAGCAAGATCTTCCATCACTCTCTAAGGGGTTGGATGGGTAGGGGGATCACGTTGGGGTTAGGATTGGGGAGGAATGGTGGGTGTCGTTTGCTAAATTTACATTCTGCTATCATGTGTTGGAGTGTACCTGGCTCGTGACACACGGGGCATTCTTGCCCGTACTGGCTCGGGTACATGCGGTTTAGTAATCGGGGGTGGGGAAACGACTCTGTCTGGATCTGCCTATATGTTGTCTGCTGCTCCCTCGTTAACTTGAGGTTATGGATGAGTGTGGTAGCGGTCACATCATTTATTGTTGAATAAGATGGATGTTCAATATTTGCTTGTGCGTTCAGAAAATATGTAAAACTGCTGTATGACCGCTGCAGATGAAGTGACCACTGATTCGACTCTACGTAGAGGCTCTGGATTGGACTTGTCCTGAAAGCACCAGTCGCGAGACGGATACCCAAGTGGTGAACGAGGTCTAGTATTTTTAATGCACTTGACGTTGCAGAATTTTAAATTATAGACCCGTAATCAAGGCGGGAGAGGACAAGACTTTTATACAAGTGAAGCAAACACTTTCGATCACTACCCCAAGTCGTACGCGACAGAAGCTTTAAAAGGTTCGTTGTCTTCAGGCATTTTGCCCTCAGATGCTTAAGATGAGGAATAAATGTGAGTATAATCTAAAATGATTCGTAAAAACTTGTGCTCGCTGCTCACAGAGAGCGCATCTGCTTTGATTCCAATACTTCTGACTGGCGTTACGCCTCTCTTGTTAGTAAAGAGTACGCCAGTACTCTTCTGGGCATTTACTTTAAAACCATTTTGCGGGGCCCATTTGTACAATTTGTTTATTACAAGCTGCACTTGTCGTTCGCAGATGGCAATATTGCATGACTTGAAGGCTATCTCCACATCGTCGACATAAACAGAATAAAACATTGTGCGAGGAATGACTGTATGAAGGCAGTTCATTTTTGCAATAAATAACATGCAACTAAGCACGCCCCCTTGCGGTACACCGGTCTCTTGAGTGAAGGGCCTAGACAGAGCGTTATCCACTCTTACGCTGAATGTGCGATTAGATAACGTTTGCCACGGATACCCATCGCCGAAAGATCTCGGAGAATTCCGTAGCGCCGTGTTGTATCGTAAGCCTTTTCTAGGTCCAGAAATACTGAGAGACAGAACTGTTTATGTATAAAAGCACCTCTAATATAAGATTCAATGCGAACCAGGTGGTCTGTTGTGGACATACCTTCCCTGAAACCACATTGGAAGGGGTCTGTGATATTGCCGCTTTCAAGCACACAGATCAAGCGCCTTTTTATCATTTTTTTTAATAATTTGCAAATACAGCTTGTTAATGCTATTGGCCTATAACTACTGGCTAAAGATGGGTCCTTGTCTTGTTTAAGTACAGGAAGGATCACACTTTCCTTCCACGAAGATGGAATGTAGCCAGCAGCCCACATGGCATTGAAAAGACTTAATAGTGTTTTAGGGTTTCAGGGTGCAGGTGCTTAATCATTTCGTACATGATACGATCGCCACCTGGTGCGGAGTTGTTGCAACAGTTTAGAGACGCCTTAAATTCAGCAAGATAACATGTTCGATTGTATGTCTCATTTGGTGCACATTTGCGTTCGAGGTGTCGTCGCTCTGCGCGTTCTTTGAACTTCAAGACGTGTTCTGTGTAATGTGACGCACTGGAGATGTGTTCAGAATGTTCACCCAGGAAATCAGCCTGATCTTCCAGGCTATCACCTTCTGTGTTTACCAAGGGTAGTGATTCTGTGTGACGTCATTTTATTGTGTTTACTCTGTTCCACACTTTTCTCTCGTCCGTATAGAAATTTATACTGCAAAGATACTGCTCCCCACTATCTCTCTTAGCACGCCGACGTGTTCTGCCTTGGGATTTTGCCTGTTTGAAATTGATGAGGTTTTCGGCAGTTGGAGAGTCGCGAAGCAATCCCCAATCCTTGTTTTGTTGTTTCCGCGCCTTTCTACAATCGTCGTTCCACCATGGGATGCGACGCTTTTTGGCTAGCCCGTTAGTTTGTTGGATCGATTTTGTGGCAGCCTCTATTATGAAATCTGTCAAGTAAGCCACAGCATCGTCTATGTTAAAGCCAGCAATGTCATCCTGAGCTAAATATGTTATTTTTCCGAAGAGAACCCAGTTTGCTGATTGAACCTTCCATCGGGGGACATGTGGAGAGCATTCAGCCTGTTTTGTTCCATTTAAGACTATTGGGAAGTGGTCACTTCCGTAGGGTTTCTTAATAACGTTCCAATCAAGGTAAAGCATTAGTGTACTGTAAACTATGCTCAAGTCTATTGAGGAGTAGGTTTTGTGCGTGACGCTATAATATGTCGGCTCCTTCTTATTGAGTAGACATGCATCCAAGGAAAAAAAAATTTTCTATTAAACGCCCTCCTCCGTCACAACGGCTGTCTCCCCACAAAGTGTTATGCGCGTTTAAATCCCCGACAACTATGTATGGCTCCGGAAGTTCATCAATGTAGTTTTGAAATTCGGTTTTCTGGAGTTGATAATTCGGAAGGATGTATATAGAGCTAATTGTAACTAATTTATTGAACAACACCGCGCGGACAGCAACTACCTCTAGGGAAGTACGGAGTTTTAGTTCTCTGCAGGCAACAACTTTGTCGATTACGATAGCCACACCACCGGATGACACGGCAGTGTCATCGCGGTCTTTACGAAAAATAGCATATTTTCGGCCGAAATTTGTTTGCGTGTGTTTCAGGTGTGTTTCTTGAACGCACAGTACCTTTGAATTATACTTATGTAGGAGTTCTTTAATGTCATGGAGATTGTGGAGGAGACCTCTGACATTCCATTGTAATATTTGCGTATCCATGTTGAATGTAGTTTTGTGCTGTGTGTTTGAGAAAGACGAGTTATTTCACAGGGCCATTTCCGGGCGCCGTGATGCGGTGTTTTTCTTGTCTGGAGCGGTCGAGAGATTCTCGCCGCTCCTTAGGCGCTAGCGGCGCCGTCTGGCCGGTTGTGTCCATTGCCTCTTGCGGGGCGCAGGACACGCGCTCTTGCGAGTGGTTGATTTGACGTGAAAGCCTCGTCTCGAGCGTCGAGGCCCTGGAGGCCACCAGCCCGGAGGTGGATGGCCCCTTGTTCTGAGATGGCGGAGCAGCGCTAGCTGCAGCCGCCGAGAGGGACGGATGGCGTCGCTGGCGGCTCACTGCGTGTGGCCCGGACAGCCGCCGGAAACCGTTGTGTCGCTGCCCCCTGACGCGCTACATCGGCAAAGGTGTTCTTGGGCAGGTATGAAACCCGCCTACGTGCCTCCTTAAATGATATATTCTCTTTTACCTTGATTGTCACAAATTCTTTTTCCTTTTTCCATGACGGACAGGACCGCGAGTATGCGGCGTGCTCCCCATCACAGTTCACACAGTGGAGAGAGTTTTCACATGATTCAGAGAGATGCTCGGTCGCACTGCATTTCGCGCAAGTCTGAGGCCTCGGCAGTTCTGCGAACTGTGGCCTACTCTTTGGCACTTGAAGCATCGGAGAGGGTTTGGCACGTATGGCCTGACATGTAATTTAATTTACCCGGCCTAAATGGTCTTGGGTAGAACACTAGAACCAAAAATAAGAATTATATGTGTTGTCTTTAGCTCCTTACCATCGCGCCTCATCTTGAATTATTTTTCAGTCAAAACATTTTGTTCTTTGAATCCTTCCAAAAGTTCATCTTCGGTGACCTCCAACAGGTCGTCATCAGAAATAACACCGCGGTGGTGTTCATGGTGCAGTGCGGGGTCACAGTCACAGGGAAGTCTCCAAATGACACTAGATTTTGCAGTTTATCATGCTGTTTCTTATCGCGGAGTTCCAGAAGGAGGTCACCGCTGGCCATCTTCGTCGCATTGTAACCTGGTCCTATAGTCTCTGCCAGAGACTTTGTAACAATAAAAGGTGAGATCACTCTCACGGACGTTTCAGTTTTGTCACTGTGTACCACGTGGTTGTGTGGAAAGTTCTCAATTTGTCGGCCAAAAATGTAAAAACTTCTTCGGTGCGCCCTCTCTTTTGGGGGTGATCAGAAAGCGCGGGAAAAGAACTAGCCATGCAAATATTCATGTTTCGGCAGAAACGCCAGCCACCCACCATGGAGTCCTACTAGGGGACGCTGCAGTGCCTGTAAACACAGGCCCTGCAGACGCCAGCTGTACGTCACCACTATAACCGAATATGAAATAACCTAGGTAGGCTACTCACACAAGGTTAACCCTCGCTGCCAAGAATATCGGAACAAATATAGAAGAGAGGAGAAGACAGGAAAGATTGAAAGTAAGAGAGAAAGACGAAGGTTGGAGAGGAGGATAGGAAAAGGCAACTACCGATTTATCCCGGATGGGTCAGTCCGGGAGTGCCGTCTACGTGAAGCCGAGGCCAAAGGGGTGTGTTCCCTCCGCCGAGGGGCCATGAAGGTCCAAGCACTCAGCAATGGCTTAACCACCAGGATCCCCTTTTCCCCGGACAAGGCTAAGCGACGCACGGTTAAACGTGGGAGGGTCCAACCCTCGTGTGTTCGGGTCCGTGGTGTCGCCTCACAGCAAACGCCTGCTGACGCAGACGCCCCTGTGGGGAGTCCCAAGGTAGATCGCAAAGGCCTACAGGGCTAGAAGTTGATGTTCTGAGGCAAGGCAATCGGGTCAAGACTGAACCCCTAGAGTGCTTCCGATGCGGGAAAAGTCATACGCCCGAAAGTTGCCGGTATCGCAAATACAAGTGTCATAATTGCGGTGAGCAAGGTCACTTGAGAATAAAGTGCAGGCAGCGCACAGGCAGAACGAAGGCGCTGAATGCAATCGATTGCCCGGAAGATGATTCGGACGAAGATCAAGAAATATACAGTATGACAATAAATAAGTCTCCGTACTATGTCACTGTTCACATGGAAGAGCAAGCCATAAGGATGCGAATTGACACAGGGGCTTCCGTCATGCCGAAGCCGGTTTTTCAGCACAAGTTTCCACACTTCACGGTCAAGAAAGCGACTGTTCCTTTAAGGACATACACAGGGGAACTGGTGCCGGTCGTAGGATCGGTGAACGTGCGAGTCCAGCATGGTGATCAAACTGAAATTTTGCCTGTGTTTATACTAGATGACTGTGGATGAGAGTTGCCATGTCTGCTTGGTCGCAACTGGCTGAGAAAGCTTAAATTGAACTGGCAGGAAGTTCAAGTTGTACAGCAACACGATGCCGTGAATGAAATAAACAAGAAATTTGAGACCGTGTTTTCACCGCAGATTCGATTGATAACGGGCTACAAAGCACAAGTTCATTTGAAGCCAAACAGCTAGCCAGTATTTTGCAAGGCCCGTCCCGTGCCTTTTGCGTTGAGGCAAGTTGTGTCCGAGGAACTGGACGCCTTAGAACTGACTATTGAAAAAGGTCACCAGAAGTGATTGCGCAACTCCTTCGGTGGTGGTACCTAAAGATGGAGGAGCAAAAGTGCGGCTGTGCGGTAACTGCAAGGTCAAGGGAACCCGGTGCTTCTGACTGAGCATTACCCTCTTCCTTTGCCAGAAGACTTGTTCGCAATATTAGCAGGCTCAAAGGTATTCTGTGTTCTTGGCCTTACTACCGCTTACCAACAAGTGGAACTTAACGAAGATGTGAAGGCAATTTTAACGGTAAACACACACCAAGGCCTTTACCAATACCAGAGGCTCCCTTACGGCATCGCAAGTGCTCCTGCCTTATTCCAGTCGCTCATGGACGGTCTTCTAAAAGGTATCCCTTAAGTAGGGTGCTAAATTGATGATGTCATCATTGGAGGTTCGAATGCGAATGAATGTTGGCAAAAGCTGGAAGAGGTGTTGACACGGTTACAGGGTCACAATGTGACACTGCGCATGGAAAAATGTTAGCTCTTTTGCAGCTAAGTCCGCTACCTGGGACACGGAATTTCAGCGGAGGGAATCAAGCCACTGGGATCGAAAGTAAGAGCGATAAAGGATGCACCCGAGCAAACGAATAGTACGGAGCTGAAGTCTTTCCTTGGAATGGTAACATTCTACTCCAAGTTCCTGTCGAACTTGGCGACCGTGGCTGCGCCGCTCTACGAGCTCCTGAAGAAGGGCAAGTGTTGGAATTAGACAGGCAAGTGTGCCCTCGCGTTTCAAGAAACGAAGAACTTGCTCTCGACCAGTCCGTTACTTCCTTACCATGATCCGAAGCAGCCCTGGGCTATAAGCTGTGATGCGTCGCAGTATGGTCTCGGCGCGGTTCTTTTTCACATATATTTTGGTATCTTCGAGCCCTTTCGTCGGAGCAGTCGCCGAGACTGAGAGCGTTTCCGGTCTTGCGTTTCCGGTATCAAACACAGCGTCGCCGCGTCGCGACGTGCCGCGCGAAGTTTCTGCGTAGTTAGGACGGCGTTGTTTCGCATAAAAATGCCACGAAAAGACCGTTTGAGCATTCCGTTGATGCCCTCACCTTTGTTGGCTTACGTGGAATCAAGCAGCGATAGCTCCGAGAGTGACGACCACTTCAACCGTACTAGTGAGCAGACATTTGCCCAGCTGTTCGACATGCCTAACAGAATACCGAAGGCCACAGGCTACGTGAAGAACGTTGTGCGGATGTACTCCGAGAAAGAGGTAGGATGTTACAGCGAAATACCGTGTTTCATGTACACTGTATATGCTTTCTTCGTCAGTTTCGCAGGAACTTTCGAATTCCTAGGAAATCCTGCTACGCCTGAATTGAGCGTTTCTCCCAGTGCAGCTTCTTCCCATCGAACCAACGGCATGGTGGCTCACCAGGCGAAACGGCCGAGGAGCACATGCTTTCCTTCCATTGGTAAAGAAACCGTAATGCTTCAGCCTTTACTCCGCTTCAAGCGTGGCCTTAGATGCGGAATGAAACACGAATTGAAGAAAACAAAATGCGCAATGACTTAACTGCACGGTGCGTCACCACTGTGTAAAGGCCCCTTGAGCATAATGTAATAAGAAAATGTGAGCGTGTGGCAGTGAATGAAGCAAATATCAAAACAGTGTAGGATGCTTTAAGGGCGATATGTCTCCATTTCCGGTTCTAATGATACACGCCGTGTGTGCCGCATTTCTGTCAACGTTCAACGAGCACTGCCGACGTTCAGGAAATTAAAAACGCGCGTGCTCTAGCCGGATATCCCTTTATGCATGACGCCCCCGTGAAAGAATTCTTGCTACCTTTCATGCGTATTTTAACACAAATATGACCATGATAGTGTGTTAGGTACTCCAAAGTTTGAAAGTGCTCATGCGACGTAATGTGAAGAGCTGACGAACGCACTGCGATGAAGGCACATCATGGTCAACCTTATAGCATTTCGTTATGCAGTTGTGCAGTTTGTTGCTCATGACCTGCTCATTTCTTTCATATACCCAGATACGTGACCAACAAGGCTTCCATGAGGGAGGTGTATGTTCTTTTTGACGCAGCTGAATCAACACAACCAGTTATTATAAATAGGGTTCTGGACTTCATGTGCAGCGTTGCACCAGAGGAGATCTACTTTTCAAGCAACAAGGAAGCTGTTGCAAGAAAATTTGAAAAGGTAGGTTTACTTTTTTGGTGCATGCATCGGAAACAAACGTAAGAGATGGTGTATCCCATTGTACACATACTGAGCACTTGCATCAAGATCATATCATGAAACCAAGAACGTGTTGAGGCCAATATCGCTGGTTGGAATGTGCGGTACAGGTACTAGTTGCGGATTTCAAATTTTTCCAGGGTCGGTGCTTTTGGCTCGCATATTTGTAAATAATATTGTGTGTTACCATTCAATTCATTTGATAGCTTGAAATCAGAAAAACATTGTCTATGTTTATTACACCTTTTGTGTTGATTTTGTCATTCACAGTTTTTTCATGTTTTGTATGTGAATAGCACTTGCAATGGTCTGCATGCATTACTGAGCAGATGTGGGTACTTCATGGTAAACATACCTTTCCTCAGGTTGCTGGATTTCCCAACGTGCTTGGGTATATTGATGGAACATACATTCCAATCAGGTGCCCGAACAACAAACTCAGATCAACGCACACAAACAGACATGACCAAGTTTCAATCACCATGCAAGGTATATGCGACAGAAATGGGAGATTTGAAGACGTTTTTACAGGCACCCCCAGCAAGATCCACGAAGCCAGAGTCCTTAGGCTGTCAACAGTGAACGAGGATCTGCCAAATCAACCAGTACCACATCCTTGGAGATGCTGCCTATCCAATACGGGAACACCTTACACCATACAACGATTTTGGTGCCATGACAGATGCGCAGATTGTGTACAACCACCGTCACTCTTCGACGCGTGTCGTGATCGAGAACGCATTCGGCCGCCTCAAACAGAGGTTCCTCCAACTGCGGTACATTGAATTCCAAACTGTGGACAAGATAACGCAATTCATGATTGCTTGCAGTACACTGCACAATATTTGCCTTGACGCTGGGGATTTAAATGTTGACGACATTCTAACTGATGACGACCTGCAGGAAAGACAACAAGATATCGCTCAGCATCGCATTCTCCAAGAGGAAGAATGCAAGGAAGCAAGCCAGTCCATACCGACACAGAGAGAGTCAGCCCTGCGGCGCCTTGGGGAACTGAAGCGGAGCAACCTGGCACAGCGTTTATAAGTTCGCTCATTCTGTCATGATGGTGCGAGAAAAGTGTGCAAGAAGCATTTCTCTTATTTATGAACAAAGCGTAAGACACAGTGCTTTCTAAGTTTTATTGACGCAAGCAGTTGCATTTATGGTTGTGAAATGAACTGCATGTCCTTTTTGCAGTGAAAAAAAAAAAACGCTACTCGCGTAAAAAATGTCCAGCTGCTTTGGAGTTTAAATAAATATGCCGTTATGTTGTACTCATTGTTTACGATGTGCCTCGCTGTGTGCTCATTCTCCCTTCCTTGTCGATCTCCCGCAGTGCGTCCATGTAATCTGCATGTGCTTGGAGGATTTCTTGATGTCGCTGTGCACGTGCTTCCTCGCGCTTTCTTTCTCTTTCTTCTTTTCGAGCTTCGTGCTGTTCGTTCATTTTGTGCATCTCATCAAAAAACATCTTCATATGCTTCATACGATCAGTACTTGGCCGTTGATTTTTTGGGCGCGCAGGTCTTCCTTTGGGTGTAGTACCATCACAATGAAGCCTGCCATTTTCCACTTGCTCTGGAAGTGCTGTGTTGATGAAGCCCTGGCTATTGTCATCCAGGTTTGATGACACTGTTAACTCGAGGTTTGTGTCCTCCGCAGTGGCATGTGCAGCAGAAGGTATCCTCTTGTATGTCACTTTCTTTACTCCCCGAAGAACCTGTCGTTCTAGGCTATCATCTATACCTCGAATTGCTGCAAACTCTTAAAGTAAGTGTCCTGAAGACTAACTGAGGTTTCAACAGCGCGAATAAAACAAGGACGCGAAGAAACAAATAGCACAGACAAGCGCTGACTGCCAACTGGAAGTTTATTTGAAGTTCTTCAGCCATTTATACTTTTTCCAGCACAGGCACGCGTACACTAGTCGCATAAACATCTGCAAAATTATGCAAAAAACGTATTTCTTTCTCCAACAAAGCGAGATTATGTCGAGCTTTTTTGCACGACAGATAATGATGTTTCAGATTCTGCCGATGTTTATGTGACTAGTGTGCGCATTCCTATGCTGGAAAAAGTATAACTGGCTGAAGAACTTGAAATAAAACTTCCAGTTGGCAGTCAGGACTTGTCTGTGCTATTTGTTTCTTGGTGTCCTTGTTTTATTCACGCTATTCAAACCTCAGTTCTAGATATGAACCAACTAGCTCTCATGAAGACTTTACTGAAGTAGTTATTGTAACAAGCTGAAAATGTTTACATACCATTTACAGCAGAGAAACCACGAGATTGCTGATGTTGCTCTATTGCTGGATCTCCTGACAGGTCATCAGTTGCTGCATTGTCTGTGGAACAAAACAAAAAGGCACACCTTTTATACGTGGCTACTTAATCTCTATAGAAATTGAAATAAATGAGCAGATCAAGCAGTGAGCTTAATGTACGCGATTTTTACCGAAACTAATTTCAAATAATAGAACTGATAACTTGGCTAGTTGGTAATGATTCATCACGAGTACGGCAGCGTAACGCAAGATGAGAACAACAAAGTAAACAGGACGGGTGCTAATAAAGGTTAGCACACATGAAAGAGCCCGCGGAAGTAGAAAGTACAGCCAATAGAATTGACAACAGGGCTAGTTGGTAATTATTCATGAAAAATATGTTAGAGCAAAACAAGACACGAATAAGGAAGTAAAGAGAAAGGGTGCCCACCCAGTTTACTTCCTTGTCCTCGACCTGTATTATGCTGCTAACCAATGTCAGATTATTGCATATACCTGCCGCGGTGGCTCAGTCAGCTAAAGGCTGTTTCACATGGTGCGATTTTGCACTGCGATTTTCGCAGATGCGAAATTTGCAACGGCCATTTCACATGGTGCGATGTCAACAATGCGATTATGCGACGCCCAGAGTTGCTTGCTGCCAAATTTTGTCGCACACGCCGCATAAATTCGTTTAATGTAATGAAAAAGACGTGCGCGTTATAATATAATTGACCTCTCTTTATTAGGACCAAATAATACGTGCGTTTTGTAATTTAAAAACGCTTCAAAGTTTAGTTTGTTTTGGAGTGCGCAACAGCGGTTTGTGAAGTTCAATACGAGGAGAAATGGCGGACGTAAACAGCTGTTCGCAGGTGGTCGTTCAGCGTTGTGTGCTGTCTCGTGTGTGTTTTATGCCTGTCTCGTTCTACCTGCGGTTAAACAAATTACAAGAGGACCTATCAACAAGCCCCTATAGCTGTTGTCATCGCATATGCAGTATTCGGAATTCGGCTGCAGCGGAGTCGCCATGTCAACGCAGAGACCCTCGCGCTACCCGTGATTAACGTCAGCTTCTGAAAAACGGATGTGTGTGTATTGCTCGTGATTGCGCATTAGCGGTTCCTGCTCCTAGCAATATTCTTGCACCAAACTTAGCAGCAAGCACCAACCCAAAAGCTCACGTCTGCCCCTGAACAAAGCCGCAAATGATCTGTGTGTAATTACTGAACACTGAACGTGCAATGGAATTTGTGTTGTGAACGTTTATCTTAGCGCCAGCCTGGCTCGTCCGTCTCGGCGCCTGTGCTGTAATTATTCATACAAGTGCTCTCTGAATATTTCGAAAGGCGTAAAAGCCGACACCACATTTTTTTAGGAGCTGCAGTCACTAGTGAGAGAGAGAAATTTATTTACAGAAAGGCAGAGAGGTCGGCCTGAGCTGTAACTTGCTCTGGCCTGCTACTCTACACTGGGGAGAAGGGACGGGGAGGAAAAGGGCTGATGGATGATAATGATAAGAGGAGGAGGTGTGTATGTACAATTTTACAACGTTGTGGCATCTCTAAAGCCGTGCGTCTAGCCCAGTGGCTTGTAGAAAGACTAAAGCGGCACTGGTTATCATGGCTGCGCTGTTTTCATTGGGCCAAGGACCTAAAAGAAACTCGTCTGATAGGGGCCTCTTATGGACTTCTGCAATTGAAGAGACCAGTTTCTGTCGTTCTTGCGCGTACGCGGGACAAACGCAAAATATATGGTCAAGTGTTTCTGGTACCTGGCAGTATTCACAATTGGGGCTAATGCCACTGCAACCAATCATATGTCTGTAACGATTCGTGAATGCGACACCAAGGCGTATCCGGTGCACGATGCTTGATTGGCTTCTTTTGAGCTTGTGAGGAATGCGGTATGTCATTTCTGGGCCCCATTTATGCACTCGCTTGTGTTGATGATCTGGTTGGGTCCAGTGCTGCAACGTACAATTGCGTATTACGCAACGAAGTAGGGCATTTGTGTCTGTCCGTGAGAATGGAATGCGTACTTCAGTCGCATTATTTGAAGCAGCTTTCGCTTCAGCGTCTGCCTGCTCGTTCCCTATCACACCACAGTGCGAAGGTATCCATTGAAAGGTGATAATATGGCGATTTCTATTTGCAAGGTCGAGAAGCTCTGCGATTTCTATAGCAATTGAATAATACGGGCCCCGCCTGAGAACAAAGTCAATGGTTTGAAGAGCTGGTTTGGAATCACAGAATATCGTCCATGCGCGAGGAGGCTCCTTGGAGAGAAAGCGAAGTGCCTCCCGGATAGCAGCAAGTTCTGCGGCAGTTGATGTTGTCCTATGGTCTAGTTTAAACTGCCGTGCGACGATCATATGAGGAATGACGAAGGCTGCAGTGGAGGCATATGGTGTGACAGAGGCATCCGTAAACACGTGTATGGTATTACCGTACTTTGCATAAAGGTGACGCAGAGTAAGCTGCTTAAGGCCAATGGATGCAATGGACGTCTTTTTTGTAATGCCGGGAATCTGCAGAGCAACAAACGGTTTAGGCAGAACCCATGGGGGTGTTATCGGAATACAGTCGGGAGAAAATCTTGACGGTACAATATTCTGATGACGCAATAGAATCCTTGAAAAGCTGCAACCTGGCTGTATGGCAGGGAGCGATGACAAAGGATGGTGTTTGTGTCGTGTCAACACGCGGAGGTGCAGTCGAAGAGGCTCGCAGATCAAGTATACAGCAATCGGGCAAGCACGAGCTTCCGCTATAGTTCCATTGGTTGACGTGCATCGTGGGAGGCCCAAACATGTGCGCAATGCTTGAGCTTGAATGCTCTCCAGTGTGCGCACACAACTAAGTCCCATGCTGGAGAGCGCTGGCATGCTGTACCGTATATATCCTATGAATAGCGCTTGGTACAGTTGAAGTAGCGATGACTCCGAAGGGCCCCATCTTGTTCCTGCAACGACGCGAAGGACGTGAACGAAACTCTTCAGCTTTGTCTTCATTGCAGCGACGTGTCTTGACCAAGATAATCCCCGGTCTATGACTACGCCAAGGAATTTGTGGTGTGTTACTGCAGGTATCGCTGTTCCATTAACAATTATGGGATACCTGGTCATTCGTTTTCGCGTGAATGCAATCACGGAACATTTTGCTGTTGAGAGCTGAAGGCCTTGACGCCGCAAATATTTAGCTGTGATTGTCACTGCACGTTGGAGTCTAGCACGCATTTGGGGACGGGTAGCTCCAGATGCCCATATGCATATGTCGTCCGCATATGCGCTAATCTTTACCGTGTTAGGAAGTTCAGATGCAAGGCCAATCAGTGTAATATTGAAGAGAGTTGGACTGAGAACTCCCCCTTGTGGAACACCTCGGTGGATATCGTGCTGGCCGGTGTCGCCATCACTTGTCGACATGTACACGGTGCGGCCACTAAGATAGCTAACTATCCATGCATATAGCCGGCCACCGACGGCTAAATCTTCCAGTGCATCAAGGATTGCATAATGGAGAACATTGTCGTATGCACCCTTAATATCCAGGAAAACAGCTCCAACTAACCGGCGGCGACTTCTTTCCTGTTCAACAGTGGAGACCAAGTCGATAACACCGTCGATCGAAGAACGGCCTCTTCTGAATCCATTCATAAAATCAGGAAAGCAATTATTGCTCTCTAGGAACCACTCCATCCTTGATAAAACCATTCTTTCCATTACTTTGCCGACGCAACTGGCTAAGGCGATCGGTCTATAGGAGGAAAGCTCGTTAGGGCATTTCCCCTGGTTTAAGTAATGCTACAATGCGACTGCACTTCCAACTATCTGGAACATTTCCAGACTCCCATGTGGCATTATAAAAAGATAGAAGGATACGTCGTGCTTCTGTGCCAAGATGGTGGAGTGCAGCGTATGTGATTCCGTCAGGTCCTGGTGCCGATGAGCGTCGGGAAGCAGAAATTGCAGCGTCAAGCTCTTGCATCGTAAAAGGTACTTCGAGTCGCTCATCAGGTGATGGGGGCGCGATGGTGACAAGCGATGAGCTCACTGCATTTGACGTGTCCACAATAAGTTTACAGTAGTCCTCTGCTACCTCCAATTCGGTCCGGCGTTGATGTAGAGCCACGGCACGGAATGGGTGTTTTTGTTGTGGAGATGTCTGAAGACTTCGTATGACCCGCCAGATCTTGGATAGAGGTTGTCTCGGGTCTAGGGATCCACAGAATGCCCTCCAACGCTGTCTGTCAAGCTTGTCGAGATGACGAAGAACATGTCGTTGAGTTCGGCGACAGTTCGAAAGATCTAACGGTGATTTTGTTCTTCTGTATCGCCGTTCCGCGCGGCGACGGATTGCACGAAGGGCCTCATATTGTGTGTCGACCGATGATCTGTGTCTCGGTACGCTAACCTCTCTGGTTTTGTCCCGCAGGGTAGACGCAATGATGCCCTCTATTGCGGATGGAGATGTCAGACTCTGACAGCCGGCATCGACAGACGTCTTAAATAAAGTCCAGTCTGTTTGACGGATGCAACGTGAGGCTGAGTGGCGAAACCAGCTAAATTGAACATAAGTTGGGAGGTGGTCACTACCGTGAGTCTCTACATCCGTCGACCAGCTTGCTGAGGACAGAAGGCTCCTTGACACAAACGTTAGGTCGAGACAACTGCTGTAGGTTGTCCCACGAATAAATGTAGGAGATCCGTCATTGAGCACATATAATCCTTGACTGCACATAAAGTCGGCCAAAGTTTTGCCACGAGTATTCGTCATAGTGCTACCCCACAGGGGATGGTGTGCGTTGAAATCACCAATCACAATATGCGGACCTTGCGATGCTTGCAGCACAGACATCAGGTGCGAACAATCAATCCTCGCTCTTGGGTGGATGTATCCTCCAATCACTGAGAACGTGCGCCATCTGTGCTTTATGGTAAGGCACACGTAATCGTTAGTACTATGTGATGGGACGTCATGTCTGAAGTATACCAGATCATGACGTACACAAACTAATACTTTGCTTGAGGTTTGGTCGTTACGAGACCATATCTGGACATATCCAGAAATACGGAAAGAAGAATCCATATTAGGTTCACAGATAACAATAACTGGAAATTGGTACTTAAATACCCGCTGTCGGAAATCCGACAAACGACCACGTAAACCTCGAGCATTCCATTGCATAACAAGTGATTGTCGCATCCGTTCTTCAAAAATCATCGCCGTACTTGTTTAGTGAAGAACCACTAGAAGTGGTTCCAATACTTCAAGTAGCTGCACGGCAGCCTTAGCAGCCGGGGTATTTAGGCTGGAAAGAATCCGGCGCATTGAGCCCATCAAATTTTTCAGCATACTCTGGACGTCAATATCGTCCGTCTTTTCAATCTCTTCATTACGTGTAGGAGCGGTACATAAGGGGGTTCCCGCAGGCCTTGAAGGTAACGAGGGCCACTGAGCCTCCGATGTGTTTGGGGTCGATGACGAGTCGCCTTGCACTTTCGCAGAATATAAAGGCTTTGGGGCACGTGTGTCTTCATTCCTCACACGAGGAAGTGGTGGAGGCTGCACTTGAACCGTCGATCCTTCTACGCGAGGAATGCTGTGGTCCCGTTGACGTCGGTGCCGTGAACGGCGTCTGCGGCGGTGGATAGCCTTTGCCGCTTCCCTGTGCGTGGAATGGTCTCGAACCATCTTCTTCAGAATACCGATTTCATTCCTGATCTTTGGGCATTCTTTTGAGGTTGCGTCGTGGGCACCAGAACAATTTGGACACTTTGCAGCAACGTTGCAATTGCTGTCTCCATGAGGTCCACCACAACGTTTGCATGTTACTGCACCCCTGCAAACTGCACTGACATGTCCAATTTTCATACACTTATGACACTGTAACACCCTCGGCACGTAAGGGCGTACCGAATGCCTCACATAGCCAACCTTGACATGTGTTGGCAAAGTTTCCGATTGAAATATTAGTTTCACACATCGAGACCGCCCAAAACGGTGAAAGCTGAGCACAGGAGCCGACGATGACAGCAGCTTCGTGAGGTCAGCATCTGTAATCTCAATGTCCACGTCGTAGATGACGCCTGTTGTCGCTTCCTTGCCGTATGTGAGGAATGCGCGAACGGGGATGCTTCCCAACTGAGTGATTTCTTTCAGTGTTTCCAGAATGGTCTGCGTATTGACTTCCACCGTAAGTATGTTCTTTCGATCGTTTATACGTATTTCTTCCACTTGACCAGGGGCAGTTCGATCAAAATATTCCGACAGGCTCTGCCTATTCAGCGAGTTGAAGTTGTACGCTGTCGTGGTTGGTACGTACGCCATAGTATATGACCGCTGGTAACTTGCCTTTTTCGTCGCCTGACGACTGGTCGGTGATGTCCTCCTTATCTTCCTCTTCAGACGTCTGCTTGACACCAAGGTAAAATCACTGTCCCAGCCCATATCTTCACCTGAGGAGCCATCAGATGACTCAAGCGGGACCATGCTGGGGTCGAAGCGGTCACTCACGTCGGATGCATAACGAAGTGGTCGTTCAGGACCCAATTGCTGGGCGGGGCTCGGGTCCCCCATTGCAGAGGACCACGTCCTCCAGTGTTCTTGCCACTGATTGCAGAAATCACCGAAGGTAGAATACAAAACACAAAGAGCTCGAAACTGAAGCTGCTCTCTACGATCACTTCTTCTTCCTCCTCCTCCAGAACTGTACTCAGGTAAAGAACAGGATTAAAGAAAGAGCTAGCGTGTAAAAACAACGACATAGTCAAGCAAAATCCTCAGGACAATTGGCTCGGCAGACGTTTTTGTGAGGAGTTAGCTGTCTTTTCATCAGTCAATTTTTAACCTGACAGTGTTTAGGGTCTCGTGTCGCAGAAAATCCGGCGTCGGCAACCGGTGTGTGATCGCGGGTGGCGGAGGAAATCATCCACCCACATCGACTGCGCAGGCCCTCCACGTGGTGCAAGTTTTTGGTGAACAAAAACTGAATTTCTCACAGTGAAATCCGCCAGAAAAATGCTAAAGTACGACTTTACCATTCAGCGTCGGATTTTCCGTCGAATTATTTACCAATTGTATACAATTGTATATTAATTTTAATATACGAGAAAACTTAATTCTGCTACGAGGAAACTCAAACATTTCTACCAGACCTGCGTGCGTCGGGGCAATAGCCAACAATTAATAAAATGTTAACAAAGGTGCTAGGGCCTTCACATTTTAATATAGGACCACTTATATTGCCCCTGGAAAAACGTCTCTCCAGCAATGCATTTCAGTTTAAAAGTGAAGCCGACTTTAGGCGATCGGTGTAAGCTTGGTCTTTGTAAACTGGCTTTCCCATGTTCAGTGTTGCAGTGAATGAAGTCTACTTGCCGTATGCGAACGATGCAATGCGAACGGGTCCCGATAACGCTATCGCGTTCTACTCCTAAAGGCGAAGCTTAAGCGTCCTCCAAGTTTTTCTTTTAACAGCCAAGCTGTTTAAGCCAGGCGTAATATGTGTGCTGAATCCAAAAATGTGGGCCAATCCGGGTGGTAGTGAGGGAAGGGCCCAAGCCCAATGGCACATACCCCTGTGAACTACTCCAGAAGCTGAGCCTAGCTAAGTCTAGATAAGCATGGTTGGGACTACTTAAGCTTAGTCAGTCATCGATAACCAATCGATTGCCAATCAATAGCTAATCTCGAAAATTCCGGAAAATGCTGGGGATGACTTGGTAGTGCTTACCTAGTCCAAATACGTGGCCGATACCTTTCGATAGCCAATCAATAGCTAATCAATAATCGACAAATAATGAGTACATTGCGGGAAATGCTGGGGATGACTTCGTATTCCTTAGCCTAGCTCAAATACATGGCCAATATCTTGCGATAGCCAATCGATTGCCAATCAATAGTTAATTGATAATCGATCAATAATCAGTAAGCTCCGGGAAACGCTGGGGTTGACGTGGTAGTGCTTAGCCTAGCCCAAAAGCCAGGTCTAGCTACGTGCCCATCAGCTCCGCTGTCATTGCATTGCGCCTCCAGTGCAAGCTACGCAATTTGTTTTCGACCATCTCCATTTTTTCACGGATTGCTTCATTTGCACCGTAGATTTGTTCATGTTTCTGAGAAGCTAAAGAACATTCGTTTCATTCCAATATTATCTTGCTTCAGCGAATGTGGTACTTCACAATAGCAAGGCGGGAAAACAGCACAACTTGACATGCACAAAGAAGGAACAGACACACACCCCACTGAACTGCGAAGTTTTTTTCTTTTTTTATTGTGACAGCTGTGCCCCGGCTGTGGCGAAGTTAGCGATTTTAAATACATGCTCTGGGAGTGCCCCTCTTTACAGCACCACACGGACCACGTATTGATGGCGGAAGCATTTTATTCATTGGTCAAGAGCCACGAATGGATTAATCAACTCCGGGCTGTCTAGAAGGCCCACGATGCGGCGGTGAGGCTTGGCCTTCCCGTCCCAACGTGGGAGCGGCCCGCAGTCTTGCCCCTATAAAAACGGGGTCAAGATTCTTCCGGACCTAAATAAATGTTACCACCACCGCCACAGCAGTTATATGGACACTCCAAGCGGATTTCTGGCGTTGGCGTCGCCGTCGCGGTGAGGTTCCCTGTAAAGTCCAGTGGCGATAAAATGGTCGCTGCACGCCGTATGCTGAGTGTGCGATTGAAACCGCGCGAGGAACGTGCGCTTTCGCGGAGAGACCATGGAGGGAAGGAGGCGGGGGGGGGGGGAGGAAGGGGGGGCGGCGTAGTCATGCTCCGGCACCAACTGCGTGTTTTGCGACCGGGCAAAAGGGGAACTAGCCACTCAGTCTTGCGCGCAAAAGGAGGAAAGCGGGAAGGCATCGCGGGAGGGAATTGGTGCGGCTTCTACTCTTCCATTAACAGCGTACTTGTGCATTGCGCGGTCGCAGGTGGTCGCACGCGCCGTATCGTGAAAGCGATCTGCAGACGGCTCATACCTTTATGCGAGCTGTGCTTCCGTTGAAGCGATAGACCGCACGAAGGTCACTTCGATCGCTGCTGCACCCGCGTTGGCTCACACCAGCGTTTTGACAGCGAGTGTCCGCGGTCATCGAGTGTGAAGCGTTCATGTTTGCTTGTGCGCGCTAATATCATGCTTGTTTTATTTCATTTTTATTTTTATTTATTTATGACATACTGCGGACCGAATACGGTCCAGGCGCGAGAGGCGAAATACGAAAAGACAAAAATATTCGACCTTAAAAAAGAGATACCAGAATGGACGATGCATACTTATAGAAAGCTTAACGAGATATTGCACGGATAAAAACATCATAAAAAGAAAAGAAGCAACGCGCAACATTAACAATATAGCACATCACAGATAATGCCTTCTGACAATCCATATCATTCATCAGGAGCAAGAAGGAGGGAATCATGCGGCAATACATTCCAGTCTGCTATTGTTTTGGGGGAAAATGAATACTTATAAACATCCGTGCGAGGAAAAATAGGTTCAATATAGTGTTGGTGCCTATGACGGGATTTTTCAAATCATTGTGTAGTTATGTGCTCTTGGGAACCAATGCCTAGTTTCGAGAAATGCAATCGGCTTAGAAACTTAATTCTAGCAATTCTTCTGCAGTCTTTTAGGCCTTCCAGCTTCGCTTCTTGCAACATAGTAGACGGAGAGTCCCAGCGTTTATAGTGGTTGTATATAAAACAAGCCGCTAATCTTTGAATTTTTTCTATCTTTTCTATGTCTACTGTTGTGTAAGGATCCCATACAATACTTGCATACTCAAGAGAAGGTCTTACTATGGCTTTGTACGCCTTGTTTCTTAGTTTGTTTGATGATCTTCTTAATTTGTGTTTTAGACAGCCTAATTTCTTGCGAGCTGAAGAGCATATGTTATCAATGTGCGTGGTCCATTTAAGCCTGGATGTAATGGTAATTCCTAAATATTTATATTCTTCTATTTGTTTGATCATGTTACCGTTTATGTTATACGAAAACACCAGTGTGTTTCTTTTATTAGTAAGGCACATCTGCACTGTTTCTTCAAGAATAATAATCATATCCCATTCAGCACACCATTCTGCCAGTAGTTTTAGATTCACATTCAACTCATGTTGGTCAGAAACAGAATTTATAGTTTTAAAAATGACACAATCATCAGCAAACAATTTAGCGGAGACAGTTGATTTGACAGAGTCTGCCATATCGTTGATATAGAGGTTAAACAAGACCAGTCCTATCACAGATCCTTGGGGTACTCCCGAGTAAACATCTAAATTTCCAGAGCATGATTCGTCTACATCTACATATTGTTTTCTGTTAGTCAAATAAGATATAACCCAGTTGATTATTTCGGGAGGTATACCAATTGTTTTTATCTTTAGGATTAGTTCATTGTGAGACACCCTGTCGAATGCTTTGGAAAAGTCAAAAAATATTATGTCCACCTGACCATTCATATCTAAAACTTTCGCAAATTCATTAATGGCTACTACTAACTGCGTGTTAGTAGAAAAGCCCCGTCGGAGCCCATGCTGTGCACTGTGTATGATATTGTGTTTACCCAAGAAATCATTTAAATACTTCACCAAAATATTCTCCAACACCTTGCAAGAAGTACATGTGAAATTGGTCGATAATTACTAATTTCCATCGGGCTACCCTTCTTAAGAACAGGAACAACACGAGCCAGGCGCCAATCTGTCGGTGCTTTACCAGTTTCTAAGGAGTTATTAAATATTATGAGGAGAAATCTACCTATCGGCTGTGCATATCTTTTAAGAAAAATAGCCGGAATTTTATCTGGACCTGTTGACTTCTTTGGGTCTAACCGTAAGAGTAGTTCAACTACACCCTCCAAGGATATGGACAAACCGCCTGATTGATCTGTTGCGGGAGTGATATCACAATTGTTGTCCGGCTTTGAAAACAAGCTTTGAACGTGACAATTAAACATTTGCGCTATTTGCCTGCTGTCTGTAACGAAAGTGTTGCCCAACGCCACCTGCTCGATTCGTCGATGGCCCTTGTTCCCCAAGAACTGCCAGAATTTTCGTGGGCTTTCTGATGCAAAACGCCCAAGTGTTTCAGTAAAATAACGTTCTCGGGACTCTCGCATTTTATACTCAAGGGTAGTTTTTAGTTCTTTAAGCACCTTATCGTCAGCGCACTTTAATTCCCTGCGACACTTTAACCTACGTTTTATCTGGAGCAGCTCTCTAGTGATCTAACCGCTCTCTCGACCAACCTTTTTTACTCTGTCTGGAATAAAGTTTTTCATACAGTGGTGACACCATGATTTAAACTTGGTCCACAGTACTTCAATATCATCATCACAAAAGGAGAAAAGACAGTCCTCTAAATAAAGCGCAATTTGGACATCATCCGCAGCAGAATAGTTTTTCACAACCACGGTTTTCGGTTAGTAAGAGTAATTCAGTTAGTAAGAAAATGTTTCTCAGTTTACACGGCCGATAAAACAATTATCCTTACTACGTATAGTCGTCTACTAATTTGCTATCGCAATAGATGCTTCGCCTTTCGCTCTATACGGCAACTTTTTTTTTATGGGAGACATAGAAACATATATTATATATACAGGGTAACCTAGCTCAGCTTAACCAAGGTTTTACAGACGATGGAGTGTGCTAGTGGACTGAAACAATATCAGTAGTGTAGAGGATCGCCTGACCTAGTCCGCGGTATTTTTTTTTCTTTCGCTTTGCACTTAGTATAAACTAACTGCCTAACTTTTTAAATATTGACTTCGGCAAGCAACTGCCAATATGAAAGCTCCACTCGTAGATAACACTTAAAAATATCCGACTGAAGTGTTTGCATCTAAGTACCATTGAAGGAGCTTCTTGTAGTTGAACACAAGAGAAAGCCCGCGTAATACGAAAACATCCGCTTGATAACGCCATTATTTCAGTGCCCCCAGAAGACTGATTTGGTAACGACATTGTTTGCATGCCTTTTTTCGAGACTCACTTGCGTGCCACGTCGCGATCGGGCATACATAGCGTGCGGTGGTGATGAAGGTGTGGTGCGCTTCGACGTGACGTGTGGTAAAGATATCATCCGCACCACTTGTGGAATGGAACCCGGACACACAAAGCAACAAAAAAAATAGTTCGGTATTGAGTGAATTTTGACCGCAGAACTGCTCAATCGGGATGAAAAAATGAAATTGTCATGTTCTTCTATTCGTTCGCGATCACATGTTACAAGCGAGAGTTGCTGACGTATATCTTGCTGCCACCGGAAACGCCAAGCCCGTCCCGCACAGCGCTGCAGAGACAACGAATTTCGTTCCTTCATCGGTCGTCTGCGATCACTGAAATTTGTAGCGGCGCTATCACGCGCTGGTTCTTGTAATTCATGGACTTTCTTTAAAGGCAAGTACAAGAGTTCCACCAATGGGTCTCTTCACTTATCCGTGCCTGACAGTCGCTGACTGTCTGAGACGCCGCATACGCTGAAAGCACGCTGAAAGCACGGTGAAAGCACGAGACGCTGAAAGCACCACCTCGGGCAATCTGGGACTGTCAGGGACGGATAATCCAAGAGGCCCAGTGGTACTTAGTTTGCAAACACTTCAGTCGGCCATTTGTAAACGTGGTCTACAACTTTTTTATTGGAACCAATGAAGCCAATATGTAAAAAGGTATTTAATGTGTTATACTAATTGATTGACAATGCAAAAAGAAAAAAAATACAGCACACTAGGCAGCGCGACTCTCAACACCACTAAGTTGGTTTCGACCCCCTATAGCCCACTCCGTCGTTTTTAAAACATTGTTTACGTAGTAGCTGGGATGGCCTCTAAGATATATATATATATATATATATATATATATTGCATTTGTCGCAAGTAAATGTAAACGCGCAAACGTAACAAGTTACCAGGGGCGGTATTCTGTAAGAGTCTACCTAGTGGACGGTCCCTTTCGGCGACCGTTGATTCGCTGCAGCTTGACGTGCAGGAAGGAGACTGGCTGGCACCTTCCTGCACGTCAAGCCGCAGCGAATCAACGGTCGCAAAAATGGCGAAATGGACAGTCCACTAGACAGACGCTTACAGAATACCGCCCCAGTACAAGATTATTTAGTACTTCCGTAACAGTGCTTCCACGCGCACATACCATCCATGCGTTAGCCACTATTCGAGAAAACCTATTTTCGTTTAGGTTAAAGCAATTGACCGTCGGCGGATGAAACAATCTTTTGTCTTCTGAATGGGGTATGTTTCAACGACCAAGCGAGTGACACTATCTTGCGCAACGATGTTAGTATTAGCATAGTGCGGAGTACACCCCCCTCACGGCAGTGCAGGTCGAGGAGTGTCTGCTCGTTATTCTTTTTTCTATTTTATAGCGCTTTCAACCTAACATTGGCACACCTTACTGACGGTGCGATTGTAGATACGTCCGAACATGAGTGGTAGCTCATACAGGGTGATCATTTTATAGTTTTACGGAACTTCTAAAAGCAGCCTGTTGCCGAAAACAGAATTCCAGTCTCAGAGTTGGATTATTCAGAGAGGCGGACATTACTTGCACGACAAATCGAAACACATATGCCATTAATTAGCAACAATTCATTAATTGTCTTCTGAATGATTTACTTCATGGCACATAATGCAATTTACGAATTGTAGCCGATGAGTTTGGCAGGTGTATCCACTTTGAACGAATTTCCAGAATGACGCCAGTTTGGAGATATGCGCCATCAAACTCGCCGTAAAAATGCACTGTTGTTCCACATGCTTCTTTAACAAAACGCTCTTTTATGCATTGAAGCACAAATGTAACTTCCACATGCTTCTTTAACAAAACACTCTTTTATGCATTGAAGCACAAATGTAACTGGAACGTCCACGTTTTTCGTCCCACGCTTTAGGAAATAATATCTCTATGTTAGTGTCATCCTGGAAATTCATTTCAAGTGGACATCTTTTGCAAGCTGCCCGGCTACAGTTCGTAAATGGCAATATTTGCCGTAAAGTAATAATAAAAAATAGTGAATTTTTGTTAAATAGCTAGGTAAATATGTGTTTCAATTTCTCGAGCTAGTAAAGTCCGCCTCCAGGAATAATGCAACACAGGGACAAGGATTACGCTATCTGCCACAGGCGCTTTCTAAAAAATTCATGAAACAAACTTAAAAATTGGAGGACGCTTAAGCTTCGCCTTTAAGAGTAGAACGCAACAGCGTTATCGGGACCCGTTCGCATCGGATCGTTCACATACGGCAAGTAGGCTTAATTCACTGCAACATTGAACGTAGGAAAGCCAGCTTACAAAGACCAAGCTTACGCCGATCTCCTTAAAGTCGGCTTCACCTTTAAACAGAAATGCATTGCTGGAAAGACGTTTTTCCAGGGGCACTATAAGTGGTCTTCTATTAAAATATGAAGGCCCTAGCACCTTCTTTATTATTTCAATAACTCTTTCCTGTTGCCCCGACTCGCGCAGGTCTGGAAGAAATGCTGGAAAAAGGTATTTGTGCTTGAGTTCACTCGTAGCAGAATTAGTTTTCTCGTACATTCAAGTTACAATCCGACGCCGATTGGTAAACAATCCGACGGCAAATCCGACGCCGAATGGTAAAGTCGTACTTCAACATTTTTCTGACGAATTTCACTACGAGAAATTCAATTTTTGTTCACCGAAACCTTGCACCACGTGGAGGGCCTGCGCGGTCGTGGTGGTTGAGGATGATTTTCCCCGCCACCCGCATCGCACGCCGACGCCGGTTGCCGACGCCGGATGTTCTGCTACAGGGGTCCTTAACGCTATCATATTAAAGTAATCACCCCGCGTATACTACGCCTGTCTAACATTCCATGGACTGTGACTTGCACTTGACTACGCAGATTCCTTCACCTGGTGCGCTCTCAAGCCTACCGTTAATAATCGAGCAGATGCCGGATAACTTGCACGGAGCAGAAAAAACGACACCTCATTTCACACCAGGCGCTATCTTTCTTCAGGTCATGCTACTAACCACGCATAGAGGGGACAACGGCCAAATACTAACGCCCGAGTAAGTTGGTTATTGGATGGTAAATTTCCACCACTGTTATTCCATGATGGTCTCATCAGCTGAAGTAGCCCTTTTGCGTAAAAGATCCAGTCAGTCTCTTTAGTAAGGTTACTGGTATAGTGGCTAATCAGACACTGAAGTGGTTGACCTTCCCAGCATCCCTCTTTATGCTCTCTTTCTCGTTTTCTCTATTTTTCGGCCACATTACGAATATAATGCACAGTTTGGTCAGGCGTACATTTTCGATCACCTAGTTTCACAGTGTCAGAGAGCCCATGGAAAATACAAAAAAAAAAGGGGGGGGGAGGTAGGAAACGTACCTAAATGAACGAGGAGTAGGAAGACCATCGTGTTTATTGCCTCTAGGCCAAGGCTTCCTCGCTTGTCCCAGTGAACTTGAATTTGTGACCGCTCACTTGTTTTTTTTGTTTTTTGTTTTCTTCGTCGTGTTTTCTTGACTTTGTTTGCAAAGTGCATTTCCGCTTCCCTTTCTTCCTAGAGCTTTTGCCAATTTATTTTCTTGTCCTTCTTTTTCTTTTCCTGTTCTGATTCCACACTGTGACGAAACTGAGATTCCGGCACCAGGCCTCAGCAATTGAGATAACCGACAACAGAAGGCGAGAAAGTTAGCGCCATAGGCGTGAGGGAAGAGGTGGGCCTATAAAACGCCGGTCCATCGGACTTCCGATATTGCCCCCAGAAGTCGGGCACATTGCTTGCAAGTTTGCCACCCAGAATAGTATGGACCGTCCTTTCATTATTTCTCTCTCTTCGTGTCTCGTTGTTGCTCCGGAACCTTCTGTTTCATCACAGCGTTTGCTTCCTGACTTTTGCAACCTGTTCACTTGTTTCACAATGAGGATAGAAGCATCGGCGTTACGGCGTCGGGGGCGGCGTATTGCTTTATACCCTGTTGGCCAGAGTTGGTGGCCTTATTCAGTAGGTATGGGGTCTCCTTGAAATAGGGCCGCCCTGAAAAAAAAAAATGAAAAAAAAAAGATGAGGACTAGAAAGAAAGGACGCAATAGAAAACTTTTGATCACGTAGAAATGAGAAAGGAGAATGGAAAATGTTGACTGCACGGGAGAGGAAAGGAGTTGTAGGAGACTGTCAATGAGCGATTGGCAGAAAGAAGAGACAGAACAATTCGGGAGCGCCAACGCTGCAGGCCTAAGGAAGGCAGGAAGCAAGCTAGTGCAGCTAAAGCGTGACGTCGCACCGAGGTGAATGGCGGCCGTAAGAATGCTTGAAGTATGACGGCAGCACTTTCCAGGCTAGCGGACACAAAGCCAGCAGTGAAAGTTGCCCCTTAATTGACTAAGATAATTGACAACAAAGTAGAAAGCTGTGATTTCGTCTCATTGCCAGCCGCTTAATCAGCTTTTGATTTTTGCTTTTCTTGATGCTACGTTGTGTTTTACGAGAGTGGTATGTTAGACAAGTTTTGTCGTTCTATATGTACAGAAGTTCCGCCCCCATGTCACTGAAACAAATTTAATATCGTGATGTCAACCTGTCGTATGTCATTTATTCACGAAAGCGGTGAACGTTAACACAAAAGTCGTACGTTCTCCATTGTCATTAATTAAGTAGACCGTCATTATGTTGGCGCTTAACAACAATATAATTTCTAAAGAACTTGAAGGTGACTTACACTTACTAGAGAATTCACTTTATTATGTGGTGGGCAGTGGTTGCTACCACTTAATGAAGAATAGAAAGATCGCCCGGAGCCATATATTTTCACCGTGAAATACCTGTTCTGAGCATCACTTCAACAAGGATCCCCGAGCCGAACATCTTCTGGTTCAAGCATTGAGGAGAAGAGGACTCGGTAAAAAAAATTTCTTTTTCTATGGGCGTAAGTCTGCGTGCGTCCGTGCGTCCGCGTTTGTTTGTGTAAATGCCTCAAGAATAAGCAGCTAACCTAAACATAGGCAAGACAGCTTATGTTGTTCTCCTCAGCAGAATTAAGCAGTGCTATAATGCGGGGTGGAAAATTTTATTTAGCTCGACGTATCTCATATGCTACGCTGAGTTTGATGCCTAAAATACTGATGTAAGCACCGGAAACTAAAAACCAAGCCCATTCTAGCGTTTTTCGCATGCTTGAGCGAGGCTTCCCCAAACTGTGGATAGTTCAACAAACTAATTACTAAATACAAAATATTACGCTCTATAAATAGTAACTCAAATCACCTTTTATTGCTTTTTGTACAAATTTAGTCTGCATGGACGGAAATAAAGAATAACAACTTGTTCTCATTTTATGTCATGTGGAACTGCGTTCGAGAAAAGAAAATTAGAAAAGAACTATCATGAAAGGGGTCAGGCAAGGAGAAAGTCTCTCCAATGCTATTTAGGAACCACGATAACCACTTCGAAAGGCCAAGACAGACACTTCTAAAGTTTTCGTGTTTATGCAGGCTGGGTAGACTATAGCGCTGGTGGCCGTCAACGTAAGCATTGTGAAGCCCTGGCCAGACTTAGTTTAACTCACTCTTATTCCCGCAAGCTACTATTCACTGGGGCTCACGGATGCACACCTAAATTAGGTTCAATTACCTGAGAAAGCACCTCATTGGACTCTTGAACTCACCCGGACTCAGATTCATGTACCCTCGCAGTCACTTACTCACCGTCACACTCGCACCTTGTAGCACTTCGGTTTACCTTATACTCTCACGTATTCGAACAAACTGTGTCCCACACTTGCTTCGACGCATGGTTCGCTTAGAGTACAACTGAGTCTGAATGAATCAAGGTAAAGAGTCGACTCACGAGTAGCCAACGTATGCACGTCTCTACCCTGGAAGCACATCAGTTTTATACCGTTGCACTGGGTGCTCCTCTGATAGTTGGGTGTTCTTCTGCCAATAGAGTACAACTTCATGCTAAGTGAGTGCCCAAGTGAAGATGAACTGTCCCCACAATGTACCCCCTCCCCTTTAAAACAAGCACACAGCACATGTTAAAGGGTCCCTGAAACGGTTCGGACAAATTTGTGAACGCGTAGGGTATAACTACCGTAAAACATTAGCACGACAATTGTGTGAAGCGTCTCATATCAAGAGAGCTACGGACGATTACAAGTTACCCGCCTCCAATGCTACGCTTTTACTCCTCAACTCATTAGCCGAGTGATCGGGGCCTAGCTCCGTCTTCACTGGCTCTGGCTGTGCGTCATGATGGGACGTCTTGCGGTCTATTTCTAGTTGTCTTGGAGCTAGCGCGCGAAGCCTCGCCAACCTCTCCGTCATCCGTCGATTCTATGGTCAAACCCAAGCGAGAGCTATCGAAGCATCGTGCATTGCGAGCATTCTCTCACAGCGCCGAGCGTCTCCGGCATTCCGGTAACCACGGGAGAGCTGGGCGTTTTGACGGTTGGGTGGTGGCGTAAACTAAAGCCCCTCTGTACTACCATTGCTGTGATGAAGGAGCTTTAGCGCAGACGTACGTGAGTGACCTCATCGGTGTGCATGGTCTAGCCACCTGGTGGCGCTGAGGTTAACTAGCCAAACAAATAGCTAATATCGCTGTAACCATGTGTAAAGCATTTTAAACATCTACAGAAACAACGTGTTCGCGATTACCCTGCTGCCAAAAATTTACACCAGCAGCAAAGTAGAATACACTTGATTACTGCTATATTAGTCCTGCGTTTGGTTGAGCTCTATGCCACCAGGTGGCTGCACCGTCCAGGCCGTTCACGTGTGTGCCTTCGCCCAGGCCCTGTCAGTGTGCGCTTGTGTATACCCCAATTACAGTGCCCTAGAAGGAGGCAGTGGGTTAACTCGCCGGCGGATGCCATGCGGTGCGGCGGCTCCACGAATGTCGACAATATGTGCTTCTCTGATAGTCCGAGCAGCGGCGCTCGCGTCAGTTTTAATACAACGTGGGAGCAGCAGCGCCTTGGCGGCGCAGCCCGCGCAGCTGCCCGAGCATATTAGTCGAAGTTGTTGAGCTACTTTGGTTTGCTGTGGACGTCGTCGCGTGGGCTTTTTCCTTCAGTGTTTTCTTTTTTTTCGCGCGCAGCCATGCCACGACATAGACAAATCCACTGTTACGCGCCTCCATGGGTGCCAAACAGGCTACGTTTACGTGAAGGATGGGCCGGAGTTGTCTTTGTTGAGGTGCCGAAGGATGAAAATAGGCGGACAGAGTCGGCTAATGAACTAATGGGACCAAGGAGGCCTCCTTTATCCCTCCAGTCCACTGTACGGCTTCGTGAAAAAAGCTCGAGTATCTCTTCGCGGAATGCTTCTGTCAGAGCTTCTGTCTGACAGCATTATGGATATGCTGGCCGTTCAGAGCAAACTTTCCCTCGAACTTGGCTGCAATGCACAGGCTCCTACCCTCACAGCTAAAATAATTCGTTTTTGCGTTGTCACACGTCTTCATTTTTATGTCAAAGAACCTAACAGTGGCAAGGCAGGAAAGCGGCAGAGGGCCAAGCCGCTGAAGTTGAGCCGTTGCACATGAGGTGAAGCACATGAATCAATACCTGGGTACTTATTGGAAATAAAAGCTTTGTGGCAGCAACAGCATTGTTATCTTCATTTTGTTTACCTTTATATATAGATGTACATAAGCATAACAAAAGTGTAACTGCATAATGATGATTATGCATAATGATGGTTGGCATAATGATGACAAACGCAGAAGGCTACCGTCAAGAGTGAAACAACCAAAGTGGAACAATAAAATATTTAAACCATATACACAAATTTATTTTGGCTAAGCAAAGGCACAAACCTGGTTACACATACCTGCATTTTTTGAGCTCAGATAGGAAATATGCGCATAGTTTTCTGACTAATTCAGTAGTGGACTACCGGACGTTATCTTCATACAAAATGATTTTAGGTTAGGTCGACACGGCATGAAACCGTATGTTTGGTCGCCAACCCTCTAATTAAACAATATTTTTTTATAATAATTTTTTATGATTGCCCAATAACTGGGAAAAGTTTAAGGCCCCTTCCGCATAAGCAAAATCCGTCGGCGACCGCTTATTCGCATAAAAATCTAACAGTTAGGATTGGCAACAAATTGCCCAAGAGTTGCCATCGTTCTTATCCGCAAGGTACTATTATGGCAAAGATTATGTGGCGTAAACAAATATAGTGCTTTCTAAATATATGTAAAGACTCTCAAGTATGAAAAAATTAAAAACAAATAAGAGTGTGCTTTGGTTCGAACTGATACCAACAGAAGCGCAAGGAAAGTGAAGCTTATGCAAGCAAAGATTCCATTGAAGTTGCCTGTAGCGCCACCTCCTCGGTGCGACCCTAACTGTGTCAGAGGAGCGGCTGAGTAAACCCACTGCCACCTTCTAGGGCACTGTACCCGAATACTGGACACGCGAAACACTATTGTGGTGTATAGTAATCCTTCGGTGGGAAGTGACGGCGTAGATGCTGGTGTAGATGGTGTACAAACGCGTACACATTAAACACAAATAATCCTAGATGGGAGTAAATGCCTCGTCGCCTAGCGCATTCACGAATGATAATTTAATATACTCCAGTCATGTGCAGTTTTAGTTAACTCCACCTCTCACAAGAGTTCTTATGGTGTTCAAATAAGAGTAAATATTACTTCATTTCTCTCGGTAGTTTCAAAGGTGTTTCAATTGGAGTGAATATTACTTCATTTCCGGAAGGGGTTCTTAGGTACACTAATTGGAGTGAATATTACCTCCTTTCTTCAGGGAATCTCTAAGTGTTTAAATGGGAGTTAATATTACTTCATTTCTAGAAATGGTTCTTGGGATGTTACTAATAGAGAAAATACTAATCCATATCTGAAGAGAGTTTCCCCAGGTCCTGCAACATTATATATATTTTTCCGGCAATGAACTGAAGCAGCAGCTTTCGTGCCGTGGGTTTACGACACTCACTAATAACCGATGAAGTACTGCAGGTGCCATGCATTGTGCCGGTAACAACCTTTACCGTAGCTTATTTTGTTTTCCCCCTTCCTAGTTAGATTTTGCAATAGAATTGAAGTGTAGTAAGAGCCTTTATCTAACCATCTAGTTAACTTCCATTTCTCGGCTAGTCAACTGTGTTCAATAACGTAAATTGAAACGAGAATTCACCACAAATAAAACGCCCGCATTTGCGCTTTCACGTACGCGAGAGTATGTGACATTGACAAGATTCAAGTTTGCACGACAATTTCTTTCTTGATACCATTAGACCATTAGCGAATAGAACACTTGACAGCAGTAGATTCTCGCCGATGTATTTCTTGTTAGCATTTCAACGCAGGTTATGATTTAATGAAGAAAATAAAATGCGGTTTTTCGGATAGCTGTATAAAGTATATTTTAATATCTGTAGGCTTTACAACATCACACAGGAGAGAAAACATAGAGGAAAACAGCATTTGAGGAAAATTACGCGTATAAGAGCATGTTACTTGAAATGATACATGTCAATTACCAATAATATAAAGTATAATATACCATACATAAGCAAGACCAAGAGGTAGCTTGTGACACGTGCTGCGCCATGTCGTTGTGCGCATATTTTTAAATGGATATATTTGGGTGATGTGCCGGAAATAAAACTAGTTGAAATAACCCAAGCACAGACAGCTATTTTTAGGGGCGAAGCTCCTTAGGGTGTGGGTCTGTTTCTCCTCTGTAGTATGTAGTAGTAGTAGTAGTCGTCGTCGTCGTAGTAGGTAGCCACGTCTATTTTTATGAAAAAAAAAATTCCGAAAGTTGTGTCCGTAGGCGGAATCGAACCAGGGACCCCTCGCTTCCGAACGCGCGGCGCTAGCCACTACGACACGAAGCGCACATGGACACACGCACCACGCTGACAATAAATACCCAACATTAACGAAAGACTGCGCGTTTCTAACGCGCTTGTGCTAGCGCGTTACGGCCCGTGTAAGAAGCTGGTGTAAGACGCTGTGGCCTCTCCGCCTTACCCCCGTATTCATAAACGCTCCTCGACTTGAACTTGACTTGCCACCGCCTTCAACGCGTTTCGAACGCGCTGCCCAAGGCGGTGGCAAGTCAAGTTCAAGTCGAGGAGCGTTTATGAATACGGGGGGTATACTCTCTCAGCAGTCATGTGATGGCGTCGGCAAACGCGGTGCACGTTCCGGCATGTGTAAAGGGCTGCGTAAGACGCTGTGGCCTCTCCCCCTTACTAGAGAGTACTGCACGTTTCTAACGCGTTTGTGCTAGCGTCCCCTTAAGCGGGAGATGGTGCAAATATAATGAAGGGCGCTGTCAGGAATGACGTCACATATGAAGCGTGTCATTGGTGGAAGTCAATCGTTCGATTTAGTGCGGCGAGACTGGGTGAATTACACGGAAGATTCACCGTTTACCGATGATTCCCTCCGGAGCTTCGCCCACTCATCATCATTCACCCCGTGGATATGCGGTGTTTTTTTCCATCAGTACTCTAATCGTCTCTTGGTTATCCCTACGGCTGATCTGCTGATGTTTCCTTCCACTTTAAACCCAAGCGCTTCTGGGAGTTGTACGTGTCCTACGGTTCCCGCTGGGTGGATCCCATCGCAGTAAATTAGGATGTGCTGAGGGATCTCTGGATCTATACTGCATCATACACATGCCTCTAGAGTCTGTAAAGGAGCACGTTTATCTAGGTCAATTACTCACAGGGGACCTTGATCACGAGAAAGAAGTTTACAGAAGAATAAAATTGGGTTGGAGTGCATACGGCCGGCATTGCCAAATCCTAACTGGCAGCTTACCACTGTCGTTGAAAAGAAAAGTGTGCAATCATTGCATTCTATCGGTGCTAACATATGGGGCAGAAACCTGGAGGTTTACAAATAAGCTCGTAACAAGTTAAGGACCGCACAAAGAGTGGTGGAACGAAAAATCTTAGAACTAATGTTAAGAGAAAGGAAGAGAGCGATGTGGATCAGAGAACAAAAGGGGATAGCCGATATTCTAGTTGACATTAAGTGGAAGAAATGGAGCGGGCCAGGCCATGTAATGCGTAGGATCGATAACCGGTGGACTATTAGGGTTACAGAATGGATACCAAGAGAAGGGGAGCGCAGTCGAGGACGGCAGAAAACCAGGTGGGACGATGAAGTTAGGAAATTTGCAGGCGCAAGTTGGAATACCCTAGCGCAAGACAGGGGTAATTGGAGATCGCAGGGAGAGGCCTTCTTCCTGCAGTGGACATAAAATATAGGCTGCTGCTTATGATGATGATGACGACACATGCCTCATCTAGTTTCGAATATTTGCTCCGGTATGTTTTCGTCCTTAGGCAACCGGCTCGAGCCTCAAATAGCAAGGCACTGCCCTTTTGTGTTATCGTGCAGATTTTCCCTTCTAATTTCTTTCCTTTCAGTCTTGTATATCTTCATTGTCCTTTTTGTTTTCATTCTTTGCATCCGATTCACGGTCTCTATTTCTCTCACTTTCTTTCTGATGACTCCTGGTTGTCTATTTACAGTTTCGATTAACCTGTACTTGGTTGACAACTTCCTTGACCTCTTCCTCCATTCTGTGTCCACGCTTCTTCAAGTAGATATACTTGTGCACTTTAGCCGGCCATTTATTTTCATCCATGTTCCTGAGCATTTCTTCAAAACTAATTTTGCTCTGTGCTTCTCTGACTTCAAAAGAGGCCCAACCCATGTCACCCTGCACTGCCTCATTTGCGGTATTACCGTGGGGTCACAAAGCCAACCAGGCTACTGATCTTTGGTTAACTTCCAAAACCAACAATATATCCGATTTTAAGCATAGAATGACATTTGCGAATGTTAGCGCTGCCACCATTACTCCTTTCCAGATTCCACACACAACCTCATACTTATTGTGGCCCCACAGTGCTCAGTGTTTTATTATTGCTGCATTCCGCTTCCCCTTCATTTTCAGGTTATCTTGGTGGTTGCTTGAGTAATTCTTTCCTTCGTTTATGTGTAGGGTAAATTAAAACCTAATTGCTGTTTTCCAGTCGTCTTTCTACACCCTTAACGTAGCTTGAGGTATAGTAGCGGGGTAGTATTGAGCCCTGGCTGTGGCGAAGCACGTTTCTAGGCCGAGTTTTGCGTCGATTCGCACTTTTTTTTTTGCCCTGTTGCGAGTGCGAAAAGGCTCGTCCCTTTTCAAACACCACGCCGACCACGCTGCGAGCTGGCCATAGCATAGTTTAACGAAAACTGACTCTCCGTTTGCCGTGGGACGTAATGCTGAAAGAAGAAGGAATCGCTGACGCCAATCCGACCGCAAGACCTAGCTCAGCCTCAAAAAAGGGTCGCTGTCGTTACTTCTGCGTCGTGGGCTGCCACGAGCAAGAAGGCCTGAATCCCAACATCAGATTCTGCAGTTTTTCTTCAAGGTCTCACGCAGCGGAGTGTCGGGCGCGCTGGATAATTTTACTACCCCACTACGATCAGCACAGGTCTGAGAGTTAAACGTGCTCATCCTTGACCTCAAGGCAACACCTTAAGGCAGTGCAACAAGGTAGTATTGATTACAGCACATCGACGTTCGAGTGCTGTCATTAAAAGTTACGTCACGCGAGCAGCGCACGAGCTCGCGCTGCAGCGCGATTAGCACGTACGTTACGGTGAGCTCATAATGTATGCATTGCATCAGTTATTTATCAGCTGCTAAAGGTACCGATGGTCGCTTCTACAGCGCAGACATGACTACATGCTTAGCGGCATGTGGTCAACAAAGATTGCAGGAGGCCCGCCCGAGCGTCGTGCTCGTCACGCGCTCGAGCAGTTCGTACATCGCGGCATGCTGAAAGACCGCTGCCGACAAGGCGCGTACCGTCGTGCGTTCGAGCAGCTTCGTACACGTAAGGTCTGCTTATCGCTGCCGTGAATTCATTTACTGGAAGCATTTCCTCGCGCTTGTGCGCCTGAATCTAGCAGCGTCCAAACCTTACCTGAAGTTCAGCTTCGTACGCGACTCGCTTCACTTGCGATTGACACCGCGCTTAAACTTCGCCGCTTATATCTTGAACGGCGCACACGTACTTGGCGTTACATAATTTCGTGCGTTTACGCGGCGTGCCACCCCTGAAAAAAAGTCTTCGGCGCCCGATATTCGCTGCCGGCTGTGGAACAACACAACCGGAAGTGGCGGGTCCATATTGCAAACGTGCTTTCCGAAGCAGCCGACCGAGCTTGGTACTACACCAGTTCAGGATAGAGGGTGCTCTTTGGCACCATTTGCGCAGCGCCCCCTGGGCAAAGCAGGAGCTCTATAGTGCTACATTGTCCGTATGCATTCTCGTTCCTGTTGCTGTTTTATGAAAGCAAGTTAACTATCATTTCAACTATTTCGAGCAACATTTGTTCCCCATAATGATGGAAAACTTATCGATGACGCGCCCTGGGCAGCCAGTCGGATACTTCGCCTTACTTATATCATATGGTCAAATCGCGTCACCTGGTCAGGGACGGCTGCAAACTCAGTCGAGTAGCATGCGGCGATCGGCAGCGAAGTGCCTTTCTTGCCTCAATTAATGATCAGAAGCACCTACCCTAACGACTCAATACGTTTGTACAGAATTGTCAAAATTGTTTCAGTGTCCTTTTAAGATCTTGACATACATGCACCGAAAACAACTCAGTTCGCCCATCACCGAATGTGCCCTAGACGGCTCGTGAAGGGCAATACTGAAAAACTCATTTGTCTATAACTCTGCAATAAATGTCTTTGTAGATATGGTCTTACCACGTGCGCCATTTCTAATGCAAAGTTAAATGAAGTTAAATGAAGTTAAATGAAGTGATTCGCGTTAAAATAGTATAGACGCTATCACCTGACCGATGGCTTAGTCTACTTTATTGCGCTGTCATTTTCAGTCCTTTTGTTCCACACTTATGGCGGTGTTAGCTTCGATCCAGGATGAAAGTGCAATTCACGTACAGTGATGTGTGCGAATGAATGGATGCGTATTCGTGTACAGTGAGGGAACTTGGGGCTCCAACTTGTCTGCGTAAACAAGGGCGCGTAGCATGTTTTCCTAACGGATGCGAGGGAAGTATTAAAGTCGTGTTGAAAGTGCGTCCACTGGCGACAAATTCAGAGATTTCCTTCTTTTGAGCCATTCAAGCGATACACAAGGAAATATGCAGTATATAGAAAAACATTTCTGAAGGGTTTCTTTAAATGGGCGCTGCAGTCATATTCTTCGACAGAAGAAACTATTTAAAGTGTTCTTTCTTTCAGAGAAGTCCACACATCAACAGCGGACTATTTTATTTTCGAAAGCGCAGTTGTCTTCAGACAATAGAAACTGCAGACATATAAACTTTACTTATGCCCGAACGGCACATTGCGCACATTCGAGATACGCGGAACACCCCTACAGAGGAAAACACAGAGAAACGAGGATATAGTAGTGGTGTTTCTTTCTGCAGCGTGGAAGCACATACAGAACTCAGTCCGAAATCGTGTTTTCTCAAGGATGACGCACAGTGAAGGACTCGCAATAAAGCGTGCGCCATTGTTCTTTTGTGGATTGGGTGGAAATCAGTGGTTTCGAAAGTTTTCCTATGGAGCTACTCTTCCTGTTTGCGCTTTTTATAGGTGACCTTGATTTTGAGGCCACAGTCTCCTAGTGCGACAAGCCCCGACCAAATACAGCACATTCTTATATGTACTTTTTTTATTTTACGTTGATGTCTTTATTCAGGTTTTTTTTTTTTCTGGAACGGTGCGCAGTCGAAATAAACCACGTTCAATTGAAGGATTTTTTGTTTTAGCGCACATCTTGTTTTGAGTCTGAAGTATTGAAATGCTATGTAACTCTAAGAATGACTGTTCCCGCCCTTTCTTCATGCGTGTGCGTCCTGGGGGTGTGCCTGTGTGTGTCTTATTTTTATTTTGTGTATGCCGGTCATTGGTCAAAATGTGCCTCTTGTAAATTTGGCGCTCGAGTTTCCAATATTCTGCAGTGAAGCGGGCATCAAGAAAGCAGCCTTAAATGGATAGTTTTAAAAGGTTTTGCATCGTCTTGAAGACAGGATTGATTGCTGCTTCAAGCTTTTGAAAACTCGTTCATATAGAAGACCCAAAGTACAGCATGAGAACGCATTTCTCGGGGG
>NW_023607014.1:0-40001 GCF_013339745.2 Dermacentor silvarum | reverse complement strand
GACGCCACGAAAGCTCCACAAAGGCGAAGGACAAGTTTAGCACCAAGAACAGGAGAAGATTTCGGGTAGTTTTCTCAGCAACCAGCGAACTGCGACAAAAAATCCAAATTCTGTGGATGCACCGAAGTGCATAAGACACTGTTCTTGAGATGAACGTAAGCAGCTCCTGTGCCACCGCGTTTTCACTCGAGGTGCCAACCGAGCCATCCAGTTAAGCAACATGATCAATAGCAGAACGCACAACCAGGCTATGGCTGGTATCCATTGATGATGATTACCGTAGCGCAACACCCAAAAAGGACAAGGAAGCTACGACATTCCCAAGAAAATGAACAGAATGCATTTTGGATTGCCATTTCCCAATGCGCCCAGCTAGCGAGTTAGACAAGAAAACATTTAAGTCACTAGGCTACGTAAACATTTTTAATTACACTTTTTAAAATTATTCCTGGTGCAATACTTCAATGAACATTGCCGTGAAACACTGACCACTTTGCGGTGGGGCAACTTTGGGCACCTCGGTGTTTTAGAAAGGCGGTGGCGCCTTAGAAAGATAACACTGTAAAACTGGTGGTACTGCAAATGCCTAAAACTCTACTTGAAGGGTGTGACTGATATGACACCTACAAGTTATGCATATTTCCTACCTCACACGTCAGATTAGGATAGTAGAAGCCTTGGAGGGTTTTGATTGAATATTTAGTACCTTTTGTAGGACAGCACTCTCACAAACCAAGCTACGGTTTGTGCGAGTGCTGTCCAAAATATGGCTAATGAATACCCAATTTCTGACAGAATGTTTTTTGACTGACAGCATGCAGTTCGCAGCAGATAAATGGGTGACTATTGATCCGTAACATGCAGAGTGCTGTAAGGATCTCTTCTAGGCCTCTGTATTGCTTATGTATGGTATTTACTTGCTAATATAATTTATTCTATAAATGTTTTGTTGCGAATTACATTATTTGAAGCAAAAATAAGCTTCTCGCCATCTATCTCTCTACAATGTGTGCGCGTACGTTTTATCATGTTAGCATGGTGCATAGTATGTATATACTATTATATACCTTCATTAATTGCAAGTAAGGCAAAGTCACCAGCCATAGTACTGATAACGTATCGCGCAGCTGTTGTCTTAAGAACGTTCCGATGTCCTAGGTTAATAATTGCGACATTTTGCCATTTATATTTCGCATACTCTTGCCACTGTCCCTCGCGGTTACGGAAGGCTTGAGCAAGGTGGTGGTCAGACCTGCGACACACCAGAGGGCGCTAAGAATCTCTGCATCCCGACAGGCCGTCATTGGAAATTGAACTTCGCAACGCCGTTGACAAAGCCGTTTCGAGACTACATGTCTGTCTTATAAATCTCGCCTTGAGCTCAACTTGTGCTTGCATTTGTTGGAGGCGCTGGTTCTACTCATTAATCTGGAACTCTGCACGTAAGCTCTGCCTCTAGCTTCGGCTACGCCTGACGACGTGGAACACCCAGATCCTACCTCACCCCAGGCTGTCAGCTTTTTCGGCTTTACTGCATCGCGTTGTAAAAAAAAAATATGTAGAAGTAGGTGCAACTCTGCTCCTTTAGGAGCATGTTCAGGAAAACTACACATGATGATGATGATGATGATTGATTAGCATCCCCTTTGAAGCGGAGTGGGACCAATAGCGACCTAGCCTGCTTGATTTATTCAGGTATGCTATGTGCGTTTTAAATGCGAAGCACTTCTTGGCGAACATTTCCCACTTCAACAGTATTTATATATCTATGTATCTATATAACCGCCTACGTCTTGGTGCTCTCATGGTCGTTTCGTTAACTTGGTATGTACCAAAATTGGCATTGACGAACCTAAATGACGTGTCATGACGTACGTCTCATCATGTAGGTCATGAAACAGCCGCCTACGTCTTGGAGCTCTCATGGTCGTTTCATTAACTTGGTATGTACCAAAATTGGCACAGTATGAGAAGAGTGTATAGCATGGTATGGTAAAACTTTATTGAGAAGACTGTATGACAAACATAAATGATAGGTCATGACACAAATGTCAGGAAACAGCTGCCTACGTTTTAGTGCCATCATGGTCGTTTCGTTAACTTGGCAAGTACCAAATTTGGGATAGTATGAGAATGGTGTATGACAAACATAAATGATAGATCATGACATGAATGTCATGACATGCGTGTCATGGAGGTCATTAAAGAGCCACCTACGTCTTGGAGCTCTCATGGTCATTTCGTTAACTTGGTAGGTGTATCAATATGCTTATCTAGACTTTTGAGATACATGCAATGCCGGAACTTATCACCGCGCACGCTCTGTACGATTCCCTCTTGCTCTCTTTGCCTTTGCACTGTTAAATACGAGTGCTCAATAAACCAAGATGTCTTTTGCTTGCTCGGAGCTGGCCCATTCCTACCTTACTTAGATACTCAATGAAACATGGTGTCAGAAGTCGCTATACGCGCACCATACGCACTAAACAAGTGGGCCGCCGCCAGCAACAGAAGAACTGCCATCGAATTCCTGAAACCACCAGAGCAGCTGCGGGTAGTGGGCGACATCGGAAAGAACTGGCGCTTCTTCAAACAGAAGCTTGAACTGTTTCTGAGTGCATCAACGCCACAAGGAAAACCGTTTCCAGGACCCACAAAGACCGCTCTGTTACTGAGAATAGCCGGCGACGAAGGTTTGGAAGTTTATAATAATTTTGACTTCATTGAAAGCGAGGACAAGGTGGACTATGACACGTAATCAAACAGTTTGACGAATACTGCGCATCGCAACTAAATGAGGTGCACGAACACTACGTCTTTGCGAACGAGTACAAGCCCAAGGTAAGTTCATCAGAGCACTAAGGAAGCTAGTGCATTCATGTAATTTCGGCACTTTGACACGTGATCAAATAATTGTCGGAAGAAACGACGGCAAGGTGCGGGAGAAGCTGCTGCGCGATAACAAGTTGACGTTGATGAATGCAGAACAAGTATGCAAGGCAGCTGAGGTGTCTGCCGTCCAAAACGAAATATGGGAACGAGAATGTCAAGTTGACGCACTGAAGATGATGCCGAGCCTCGAACCACGCGCACCACAGGACGACGATGCCAAAACGCAAGAAAGGCGCGTCGACGCGGCCAGGGCGAGGTCAAGTAACAGTGGTAACCTAGCAGTGTTGAAGTGCCACAGGTGTGGGCGAAAACACGCAGCTCGGAAACGGCCCAGCATTTGGATTGGACGCACCGGCGGTTCACTGCGGGTCATTTTGCGGATTACTGCAACAGCAACAACCAAGTTGCGGAAATAAAAAGTAGCAGGAAGATTTCGACACCTTAGACATCTCGCTCAACAGAGTTACGCACCAACAAGACTGGGTGGTCCAAGCACAAGTGGCGAACAGGGGGCTCGAACTCAAGATGGACACGGGCGCTCAAGCTAATATTCTACCGCACGGCATGTATCAACGCCTACAACCGATGATGCAGCTGAAGCCTAGCAGCTCCGTACTGCGGTCGTACGTCGGAGGGATCATGAAACACCTTGGAATTGTGACCACAAAGGTAACAATATGTGACAGGTCAGCTGACGTAGACTCTTTTGTAGTGAAAAAGGGACGCCAAACTATTTAAGGGCTCCACGCCAGTGAGACATTGGGGATTTTCAAACAATCTATCGGCATGTAATGGCAAGGGACCTCGAGCAAGTGATGAAAGATTTCCCCTAAGTTTTCAAGGGCCTTCAGCGCCCACACAGAATGGTGCTACGTGAAGTTGCCGTCCCCGTCGTTCAGATGACCCGACATGTGCCTCTTTCCTTGTAAGAGCCACTACGACAGGAACTCGACCGAATGAACTCGACCGAATGCGAAAGGCGGGCATCATTGCAAGATTTAGAGGAACCAACAGACTGGGTGAGTCGCCTGTCACTTTAAGAAAAAAAAGAATAGCGAACTGTGGGTGTGCAAGGACCCCGGAAAAACAATAAATGCTTGAAGTGCGAATACAACGAGATGCCCCGACGAAAAGACATCGAGCCAGAAATCGCGGGAGCGAATTTTTTTCCTGTCTTAAGGCAAAGTCGGGCGTCCATCAGATACCGCTCGATGACGAGCCGTCCAGAATATGGACGTTTACTACTCCTTTTGGGCAGTATCAGTGTCTGAGACTGCGATTCGGGATCGCGTCGGCCTCTGAAGTCTTCCAAAAAACCATGAGTGAAATATTTGATGCAATACCGGGAGTGCGAGTTTATGTCGATGATATTCTGATATGGACTCCCACAAGGTAAGAACACGACGAAAGTCCGAAAGCGGTCCTGGAAGCAGCGCACATTTCTGGCCTTACTTTGAACGCGGCAAAATGCGTAATAGGAGGGACGAAAATTTCATCCTTGGGCGAGGTAATTTCCGAAGAGGGCATACAGCCAAATCCCGCCACTGTAAGCGCCATGCTCGACATGCCAGCACCCACCGACAGACTAGGAGTACTGCGAATGCCAAGCGTTGTCAATTACTTTGGAAAGTTTCTGCCAGCACTCGCTGTAAAAACCCAACTGATGCGCCTGCTGATAAAGGACACGATATTCTAGTGGCGTGAAAATCCCGACAGGGAATGGAATTAGCTAAGCAAGTAGCCTCAGCATGCAGTCTGTGTTGGCAATTTTCGACCTGAGAAGAGACACCGAAATAACCTCGGACGCTTCTCAATATGGCATAGGGTCCGTTCTAATGCAGCGATATGAGGTATCGTGGAAACCTGTCGCTTACGCTTCGCGAGTGCTGACCGAGACCCAGGAGAGATACTTGCAGATTGAAAAACAAGCAATGGCTGTGGTATTGGGATGCGAAAGATCCCATCACTTCCTGTACGGGCGCAATGCAATCCTCAAAACCGACCACCGTCCACTATTAGCCATCGCGCAGAAAGCCAATGGTGAAATGCCGCCGCGGTTGCAGCGTTTTTTCCACGGCTGCTGAAATATGATTTTCAACAACAGTTTATTTCAGGGAAACGGCTAGTGCTGGCAGACATGCTGTCACGGGCTCCAGTCAGCAGACAGGAGACACACGAAGACAACGATGACGTGGAAGTCCATGCCGTAAGAATAGTGTCGTCACTCGTTAGCGAAGCAAGTCAAGCCCCGTTGTCGCAAGAAACCAACAAATGGCAGTTACTAGAAGTGCGTCATCGAATGCATAAGGAACAACAGACCGATAGACCTTCTGAAAGGAACTGTGGTAAACGGTATATTGCTCAAATGGTGTAATACAGTGGTACCAGCAAGTATGCGTCCTGAGACACTACGCAGAGAACACGAAGGGCCCATGGGGCTTCACAAGTGTAAATCACGAGCACGACTAGTCGTTTTCTGCCCAGGCATGAATACGGACATAGACAATCTTAGCATTCAATACGAAATGGCAGCGCTGCGCTCCGCGTATCCATTTTTTTGGCCAATCTCCCACTTATTTTGAGAATCCCGAACTTATATATTGCTCTCCTTCGGAGAATAAAGTATGCTGGATTATCAACGTGACGAATATCATTCACAGGCAACCAGGAACTAAAATCCACGCCACCTCTCCACTCAACTCGTGTCCCGTGTGTGCCCTACTTCGTGCGCACAGCCACTAGGGTACGCAGGAGCCACATCTAGCGCCGGCGAGAAATGAGGACCTCATGTGAGAGCACATTTCGAGAAGCTATTAGTGGTTCCGTTCGCTCTTTAGACAATAATAAAATATTTCATTAGGGCCAATAAACGTACGACGTTATGATTTTGTCAACACGAAGGACACAGTCGCTGTATCCACATTATTAACTGCAAATAGATGAAATGCGCGCACTTTTCACGATAAAGGAATATTTGAAGAACACGGAAAACTGCAAAATGTGGTTGCGACTCAAACTTTCAAAAATGCAAGCACATGCTACGTACACGAAGAATGCATCGCTTTTCTGCCAGTCTTGCGTCCGGTCTGAATCCGTGCGTCAGCTGCAACCTCTGCCAGCGGCGGCGACTCCGTTTGGACTTGTGGCGCTATGCCGCCGGCTTCGATTGGATCTGAATGAGAAAAAGGCATAAGCATAGAGCGATACCGACACTGTTCCACCACTTGGAGCATGGGAGGACGCGCAGGCTACTATGCGTCCTGAAGCAGCAGCCGCACAGCACGGCGCGCACATGACACGTTTCAAGCCAAAGCCTCAAGAGAGTAAGAGATTAACGATGAACATCAGTGGGCTCTCCACGCTGTTTTGAGCCCTACGCCCCTCCTGTACGTAATGTTTAGCTGCTAAACTACACATTAATTTACAGCGAAGCTGCATGCGGCTACCTCAGGAAATTTTCTCCGTCTGTGCGTGCACATCGTCGCGTCGACAAAGAAAAAAATTTCGTCTCCAGCGCTGGTGTAACTTTGAGTTTTCGCGTAATAAAATTATGTTTTCTCGCGTGTTCAAATTACAATCGGATGCTATCATGTCTGCAGGCGTTGTTTAGGTCGTACTTTACACATTTTTGTGACGTACTTTACTTTGAGAAATTGAATTAGTTCAATAACGCACTTGCGCTAGGCGGAGGGTCTACTAGAATGAGGATATATGCTGCTCTCCTGCACACCTTTGTGCGCGCGTGACGAACATGCGCATATGGTGTAATTTCCCTTGATGATTGGGCGCTCTGTCCATTGCATCTGTCGCGCAGAGTGTGCGCCGACATCAGGGCAAGACTTAAAAAATTGGTGACGTTCACTTCGGGAACACGGGTTACTCGCAAGCGCATGGACGCAGCGAACGTGCTCCGCGGCGTCGAAGCACCAACAGAAAGGGGTGAGCGAGGTCACGGACACATTGATCTCGATGGTGCGAGGCCTTGAGATGGTGGCGATTGTGTGATGTCGACAACAGCTTCGCTGTACAGCCTCCCGCATGTTTAGCTATATCGCGCGAGCGTCCATCAGTTAGCGCCTCCAAGCGGCAATAACCAGCGAGACCGGCAGAAGTACTCTCAAGTGCACTAAGCACCCTCCAGTTATAGAGTCCTCTAACGCGATGTTCCCTTCAGGATGACGTACGACCATATTATGGTGTGCTCGCGCGATATAGCTAAAAATGCGGCAGGCTGTAGATCCACTTTCACAGGGTCGAATGGAGGCGAAAATTTTTTTATGGTTAATTGCCATTTTTATTCTGCGAGTGTTCCTCCTGTGAAAATGTGTATTTTATTTCGAGGCCTTTTTCTGAAGCAAAGCTTTATAGTCTAGGTTGAATCGTATATGGCTAGGCGGAATCGCCTGTGTACAGAAAGCTATCATCATCAGCATTGGCACGAGCGTCATCGTCTTCTTCCGCAGCTGCTCGTCGGTGCCTCTCGGGTTGCGCTCGCGCTCGGCACGCACTCGTGCCACTGCTCCCGCGTTCGTCTTCGTCGTCGTCTTCTTCCACAGCTGGCGGCGTTGACGCTCATCATTTCAGCGTAGAATTTCACTTTTGTCGTCGTAATGGGGGGGCCGCGTTTACGGGGGTATGAGCCATTCATTGCCTTACGTAAAGGACAGATTTAATTTTGAAGCAATGTAACTTCGAAGAATTGCAAGCGCCAATAACGGGCGAATGCTGCTAACCACGTCGCCGAGCAAACTCGACATATCGAACGCAAGTGACAACGGGGACTGCGGGCATACCGTCAGCGACGTCGTTCTCTATCGCAGCCGAACGTGCATGTAACCTCATAATTGAGAGAGAGAGAAATAAAAGGAAGAAAGACCAGGAGGTTAGCTATTGTAAATACCGGCTGGCTACCCTGTGCTGGGAAAGGGCTAAAAGAAATAAAAGGGTGATAATACTTTAATGAACCCTCGGGATCAATCCAATGATAAATACCGGGGCCGCACGTTTCAGCTTCGCTGGTTAACCATCTTCACGGAGTGGAAGGGCCGACGAATTTTTTTTTATCTTACCCAGCTGAGCCCTACGACTTCGTTAAATTCAGGTATGTTGTGTTTCTCTTGCGCGAACTCATGACCTTGCTGAACCTCGTAAGCGCACAAGTATGCAACATGCGATGGGTATAGATTGCGATGGGTCAATTGATGATTCAGTAGGCCAATTACCTGCTCAAAAATACTTGTAACTATTCGTTGTTTTAACATACAGAGCAGCATTGAAAGTGAAAGCCAACTACTTTTTATTGGTCACAACAGTCATAGAAGCTGCACAGCTGAACGCGGTCTGGATTTAGCACTGCACTGTAACGAATTACGGAAATCAGGCATGACCGAGCAATCGGGCAGGTAAGTTGTGACCATCAAGAAAAAGTAATATTTGGCGGAGTTTTCTTAGTTATCTTACTGATGCGCCGTTTGGCGGCTTTTAAGTCAATTCTCAATGCGCCATTCAGAGGAAATTCCTTCATTCTTTCCGAATAATTACAGGCTCTAGTTCACTTTAACAAAACTATCATGTGGCAACTTGTAGCTATGGTGTTGGGCTGCTGAGCACGAGGTCGCGGGATCGAATCCCGGCCACGATGGCCGCATTTCAATGGGGGCGAAATGCGAAAACACCCGTGTACTTAGATTTAGGTGCACGTTAAAGAACCCCAGGTGGTCCAAATTTCCGGAATCTCCCCACTACGGCGTGCCTCATAATCATATCGTGGTTTTGGCGCGTAAAACCCCATAATTTAATTTTAGTTTTCAACTTGTATCTCTTCTGCAAAATGTGCGTCCGTTCAGGCGTCTCGCAAACCTGCCGATACGTGCCCGTATTTGCGTCGATGGAGTGTTCAAGCGGCTGCCATGTTCTGTCTGTTGGATTGCTAGTCAAAACAGAAATGAAGTCGCACAGCATGAGCGATATGTTGCTCTGGCGCACGTCACATCAGAAACTTTCGGGAAACAATAAATGTAACCTTCGCGCGATTTTCCTCGCGCACACAAGCTCCCCGCTCACAAACGACTACTTGTGGACAGACAAAAAAAAACGAAAAAAAGAACATATTGTCAGGACCTTGCACTTACCACACCTATGGATTACACGAGCGTATAATGTACCTTTATGCTATCATAAATTATAGCGTTTTAACTTCACAGTGCTTTACGTTCTTTCTTAAGGAAGGCAACTCTATTCTTGTAATCTTCAGACTTCGTAACAAAGTACCACGCCAGGGAAAATTCGATGACGACACTATAGCAGCATCAGAATTTGCACCAAAGACGCCGCATGCGTTGGAGCATGCAGCACTGTACGATGTCATGACACCGACGCAACCAAAAACAAAAATCAAGAAAGCAAAACGTCGGCTGCGCGCGGATGTTCGCGCGCTAGTTTTTCCAGACGGCGCAAGCGCCACCACGTGACTCTGGTCCACCAATAGGGTCGCGCAGGTCTCATCGGCTGCCCACGCTGGAGGTCTCTGGCGGAAAGATAAAAGAATGTCGCTGTCTTTAGATATATTCAGGTGGCTTAGTGGCAGCAGTATGAGCTTGAGAATCGGAGTTCAGCCAACATTATAGTTTCGCAAGGTGATGTACTGATAGCAGTATCTTGTATCCACGGTGTAAGAAATATAGGTGTTACACTCGCCGGCCGCCGCGGCGGAGTGCGCGGTCAGATCGTGTTCGCTGTAGCCACGCTCATCGGCCCCTACCAATCGTTATGTACCAATCATTATGTGGCCACATCAGAATGCCTGATAGAGTGTGCGGTGCTAAGAAAAATTCGTGGGGCCGGAACATTCATGGGGACGGGTTACCAGCCAAGCTGTTAGGCTACACATTATGAAATCGATTTTTTTTCTTACGGCACCACACTACGCCGACACAAGTGCCGCCGCGGCCACCGCACTCCCCATGCATTTGCCTCAACCGCTGCTGCAGCCGCGCCGGCACCTCCGACGAGCGTTACGTTATCCCCACAGATGTGCAGGCCACGTGCACAGGCGCCATCGCCGCACCCTTCCCCCTCTCCACTACCCGTATCCGGTCCAGTTAACGCACCCTGTCCCCGATACGGACATAAGCCAGCCAGGGTAACCCCCTGGGAAAGCTTGCGGGGGATGCATACGGGTAAACTTGACAGCGCGTAAACAGGCAGAGGTAAAGAGCTTTACTGAGAAAAACGTTTAAACAATTTGCCGTGGTTGAACGGTGTTAAACCAAGCTTTTCGAACGATAGCATGGTTATGCTTGCTTTGGGAAAGGACAAAGACTCTGCTCGGAGCCGTCAGCAACTGCCGCATCTACAATTGCACCACAAGACAACACACAAACACTGCTCGGTGCGGCAGCGAGCGAATTGACTTTCATGCTGCGTTTCGCTTCAACACAAAACTAAGCGCGAAAAGCACAGCGCATACGCAGAAACCAGCACTCAGCCACTCCAACCAAAGGACGTGGGCCCGAGTGTCCTAATTAACTCTATCTTTGCATTATGACAACGGTGACGCGCGTACCATCAGAATTGTTGCGTGAGCTTTCCGCCGGGAGTGGCAGGGAAAGTCTCAGTTTGATCTTGGCCACGGTGTAAGATATCATCATCGTCATCACCCTATATTTCAGCCTATATTTAGGTCCACTGCAGCACGAAAGCATCTCCCTGTGATCTCCAATTACAACCCTGTCTGGCGCTAGCTGATTCCAACTTGCGCCTGAATATTTCCTAACTTGATCACCCCACCTAGTTTTCTGCAGTCCTCGACTGTGCTTCCCTTCTCTTGGTATCCATTCTGTAACTCTAAGGTCCACCAGTTATGCATCCTACGCATTACATGGCCTGCCCAGCTCCATTTTTTCCTCTTAATGTCAAATATCGGCTTTCGCCGTTTGCTATCTGATCCACACCGCTCTCTTCCTGTCTCTAAACATTAGGCCTAACATTTTTCGTTCCATCGCTCTTTGTGCGGTACTTTACTTGTTCTCCAGCTTCTTTGTTAACCTCAAAGTTTTTGCCCCATATGTTAGCACCGGTAGAATGCAATGATTATGTACTTTTCTCTTCGACCACATTGGTAAGCTCCCAGTCAGGATGTCGCAATGCCTGCCGTATGCACTACAACCCAATTTTATTCCTCTGTAAATTTCTTTCTCATGATCAGAATGCCCTGTGAGTAATTGACCTAGATAATAAACGTACTCCTTTACAGGCTCTAGAGGCTGACTGATGATCCTGAATTCTTGTTCCCTTGCCAGGCTATTGAACATTATGTTTGTCTGCTGCATAATAATCTTCAATCCCACTTCTACACTTTATCAGTTATGGCCCTCAATCATTAGCTGCAATTCATTCCCATTGTTGCTGAATAAGACAATGCCATCTACAAACAGAAGGTTGCTGAGATATTCGCCGTTGATCCTCATTCCTAAGCCTTCCCAGTCTAAGAGCTTGAATACTTCTTCTAAGCATGCAGTGAATAGCATTGAAGAGATTGTGTCTCCTTGCCTGACCCCTTTCTTGATAGGTAACTTTCTACTCTCCTTGTGGAGAACCAAGGTAGCTGTGGAATCCTTGTAGATATTTGCGAAGTTATTCACGTATGCCTCCTGTACTCCTTGATTACGCAATGCCTCTGTTGGAACAAGCACGACAAAGAAGAGGACGAAGCGCGTGCTTGGGCCCACGCGCAACAGCAGCTAAACCACGGAGTCGTTTCACGGTTTATTCATAATAAATCCTTTAATATGGAACGGAGGCTTGATTTCCTTCAAGTGGTGCCGAAACTCATCGGAACAGCGAACTACATCGATGGTACCAAGGTAATCGCCTCCCTGCCTACCGATTCATCGTACCGACCTTGGCTGCTCATCGCGGAGTCCAACCATGGAAGCGTCCAGCTCAAGCACAAGCCGAGAGATCGCAGCTAACGCGGCTTATTAACGACATCGAATCAACGCTAGCCAAGACAGTGTTATGAAGAGCAGCTTTACTCCTTAGCGAACGCCTCAATCATCTTCACACCAACTTGAGGGCAACTGACTCCGACATCGTACCTCTGCTCTCTACCACGGAAGCTGAAGCAGAGTTTGATCAGGTTGTCGATTACAATGATCGAGCCACAGCGACGTCCGCGAAGCTCAAATACCGTATACGTCAGATTCATGAATCACTCAACCGTACGTCATCGTCGACGTCAAACGAAGTTCAACGCACGCTGCAACCCGGTGTTCATCTTCCGAAGATCGAACTATAAAGTTCAATGGTCGACCATCAATGTGGCCGCCTTTTTGGGAACACTTCAACCAAGTGATCCACAACAACGGTGGCCCTCCGACGTCAACAAGTTCACCTATCTACGCTCAGCCTTGACCGGCGATGCGGCATTGGTGATCGCGGGACTTCCAGCAACTGCGATGCTACAGTGATGCCCTGGGCATTCTAAGCGGCGCTTTGCTAAGGACGACTTGATCATCAGGATCACATGCAGCGACTCATCGACTTTCCACCCGTTCGACCCCAATGACCTTCGCGGCCTTCGAAGCCTCTACGACACTGTGCAGTCCCAGACACGTGCCCTCAAGACTCTTGCGATATCGGAAGAATTATTCTTCAATGATCTACCCCATTCTCTGAAATCGCTTCCTCACGATATTGTCCTCGATTTCAACAAGACCATTGCACGCCAGAGTTTCGAGGAAAGGGGAGGAGCTGGAAGCACTGGCGAACAAGCACAGCGCACCCAGCAACAGAAGGCGAGCATTAAGTCTTTGCTGCTTTTTATTCAAACAGAAATAGAGTCTCGAGAACGAGCAGTCCTGCATGTTTCTGTACAAGAGGACGCGTTGAAAAGCAAAGATAAAGAATTTCGCACTACCGCCACATCCACTTCGCGACCTTTATCCTTAACGAAACAGCCGTGCCATCAACGCTCAACCACAGAGTCTTTGACCTCATCCACTAAACCCGTTCTTCAAAAAAGGACTGATTTTTCTACGAATCAACGACCCATTGTACAGAGCAGTGCGACTCGGCAATTTCTCTCGAGGAAAAGAAAAAACGCCTTCTAGGTGCACGTCGCTGCTTCCATTGTACCCTGGAGCATCACGTAGCAAAGAATTGCACAAGAAAGGTAAAATGTGGATAGTGCAATCGGCGCCATGCGGAAACAGTGTGTGACCCAAGGTTGATGAAATTGACCGCCGGACCCCAGACATTCCCTAAACAGGTACAACTCTAGATGACTGGAACTGGCACGTCCAAACGGCTCATATACCTCCAAACAGCTGTTGCTTGGGCAGCCGGCCAAGATAGTAAAATGCTGGTTCGCGTTTTATTGGATGGAGGCAGCCAGCGCACTTTTGTGACCGAGCAATTGGCTGAGAAACTTAATTGTCAAGTTCTCGATCGCGAGTGTCTTACAGTAGGACATTTTGGAGGGCATCATGACGAGAAGACTTTCCGACGAGTGTCTATCACTCTGAGTTCAGTGCATAGTTGCAAGACACTGTTGATCGAAGCGCTCGTCACGACCAAGATCTGCGACCAATCCATTCCGCGACCGAGTGGAGACTTTACTGACAAGCTCGAGCACCAAGGTTATTACTTCACCGATAACGATTAAGCTGAAAGCCAAAAAGCTGTCAATGTCTTAATCGGCAGTGACTATTACTGGTCATTTGTCACGGGCAACGTACGGAATTTGGAGAACAGACTTAAAGCTGTCGAGGCATCCTTAGGCTGGACTCTGCACAAACCAGCAGCCTCTTGTGCTACCGTCACACACTGCAACGAGAGAATATTACTGAAAGCGGCAGTGGAAGAATTTAAGATCACCACAGATAATTACTGGGACCTAGAAATTATGGTGATTAAACCCGGGACATAACAAGACACAGGACGCAGACCCAGTTTTGGACTTCTTCAAAAGCACAGTCAAGCTGGAGAATGGTGCCTACGGTGCCGTTTGCTACATTTGCACAGCAGGCAGTACGAACGACAAAAGCTCTACGATAGTCTTGTGCAAGTCCAGGGTGGCCCCAATGAAAGAGACAAGCCTTGCCAGACTCTACTACTAGCCTGTCTTGTCTCAGCACGAATGTACGAGTACGGGCGTCAAGAGCTATCCGAGGACATTACATCAGTGCAGTTTTGGACTGACTCAATGATAGCACTGCACTGTACTGTACAGCACTGCACTGTAAGAATGAAGTCTTTTCATCCTAATAGATGAAAAGACTTCATTCGCCATAGGGTAACGGAGATTCAGAGTAAACGGACACATTGTGGAGACACTGCCTGGAAAGCAAAATCTGCTGATTTTTGACAAGAGGAGTTTCGGCCGTGAATTGACAACAAACTCAGCCTGGTGGACAGGACCCCATTGGCTTACTGTTAAGAGAATGAATGGCCACCACCGTAGACCAAACTCAACCGATATTCCACCGAGTATCACGGAGGAGCGTACTATCGGGTACCATGCTTGCAAGTCGCCATGCAAACCGAACCCACCTATTATGGTCATTCACAACTACAGCTCTCTTACTCGACTACACCGTGTTACAGCTTCGATACTGCGATTTACCTCGAAGTTGAAGCAGAAAAGTGGTCCCGGGGAGCCCTGAATGCAGAAGAAGTGCAAGCCGGCGAACTATACATGATAAAGAAGGTTCAAAGCTCAGCCTTTTCTCCTGAAATTGACGGCGTCTCCAAAGGAGCTCAACATATAAAGGATTCTATACTGTTGGACGTGACATGCTTCCTCGACAATGGAGTTCTTCGAGTCCGGACGCTACAATACAGTAAGAAATCATACATGAAAAACATCCAATCGTCTTACCAAAGGGACCCCTATTACTGCGAGCTCCTCGTCATGCAGCACCATCGGCAACTTCTTCATGCAGGAGTTGTACTCCACTTGTACATAGGGGAAAGATTTTGGATATTACGAGGACGGCAGCTAGTCAAAGGTCATCAGAGATGCATCGTGTGCCAACGCTACAACGTCAAAGCTTTCTCCGAAGTGACTGCACCGTTACCACCTGAAGAGTAAACCGCTTCGGAACCCTTTCAAGTAACAGGACTAGATTTCGCCGGTCCCCTCTACGTTAAACATCCAAATGACTACGCCAAAGTGTTATTTGCCTGTTCACGTGCGCCGTGATTAGAGCTGTTCACCTCGAACTAGTAGAAGACATGACCGCCACAAGCTTTCTCAACGCTTTCCGACGCTTTGTGTCGCAGCGGGGACTTCCTTCTGTTATATATTCCGACAAACGTCTAGCATTCAAGAAGAGCAAGAGAGAGCTTTCGAGATTGTGGTAGTCATTGAGAACGAAGAAGTTTGTAACTTCATCGATCATCACATAAATGGAAATTTATCGCCGATCAGCACCGTGGTGGGGCGGTTTTACGAGAGACTTATCAGGTCGGTCAAGCTGACTTTGAAGAAGTGCATCGGCAAGAGATATCTTACGGAGAAACAGCTACAAGCAACTTAACTGAAGTAGAAGCTGTGATCATTCCCGGCCAATCACATACGTTTATAGCGACTATCGTGATCTGGAACCCCTCTCCCGCTCACTTCTCATTGGAAAGCGAATATCTGCTCTTCCCGTAACACGCGGCGAGATCACAGCCGATGGTCGCCATATACTACCTATGTGGGAACAAGGGAAAAAACCTCGAAGACTTTGTGGGAACGTTGGTCCAAAGAATACGTCTCGGAGTTAAGAACAATGTCAAGCTCCAAGTCAACCACACCGTTCGACAGAATTAAGAAAGGTCCTCGTCCTTCTACAAGAGCCCAACAAGCCCCGGCAACTATGGAGCATTGTTCGAATAGAGAAGCTCCATAAACGAAGGGATGGCAAGACAAAACCTGTACCTTGAGACTACCGGCGGATCTACCGTTAACGGGTCGTTCAACACCTGTACCCGCTGGAATCAAACATTTGTGAATTTTTTGCGCGCGGGCCAGTTTGTTGAAACAGGCACGACAAAGAAGAGGACGAAGCGCGTGCTTGGGCCCACGCGCAACAGCAGCTAACCCACTGAGTCGTTTCACGGTTATTTCACAATAAACCCTTTCCTATGGAACGGGAGGCTTGATTTCCTTCAGCCTCTATGACTGCTAGTATCTCTACTGATCAAATGCCTTTTCATAATCTATGAAAGCCATATAGAGAGGTTGGTTGTACTCGGCAGATTTCTCGATTACCTGATTAAGACATGGATATGATCCATCGTAGAATATCCCTTCCTGAAGTCAGCCTGTTCTCTTGGTTGGCTGAAGTCAAGTGTTGCCCTGATTCTATTGGCATTTATCTTGCTGAATATTTTATACAATATTCAAAGCAAGCTAATGAGTCTATAATTCTTCAATTCTTTAACGTCTCCCTTCCTATGGATTAATCGAACGTTAGCGTTCTTCCAGCTCTCTGGTACACTTGAAATCGTGAGGCATTGCGTATAAAGGGCCGCAAGCTTTTCAAGCATATCTCCTCCATTTTAATTAAATCGACTGTTATTCCAACTTCTCCAGCAGCTTTTCCTCTGGTCACGGCTTTCAGGCCCTTCTAACTTCATCGCTAGTTATAGAAGGGTGTAAGATGTACGCATACTCTTTAGGTGAGGACACTCGCGAGGTGAGATCGACTATTCTGTGAGCGTCCACCTAGTGGACTGTCCACTTCGGCTGTAGCCATTGGCCCCCGCTTGACGGGCGCGAAGGTGACAGCCAGTTACCTTCGCGCTCTTGAAGCGGTAGCCAATGGCGACAGCCGAATTGGACAGTTCACTAGGTGGACTCTTACGGAATACCCCCCCCCCCTCCCCAGATAAAGCAGCAGCGGCGCGCCTCCATCGGACCGGTGACGGCAGGGGATACTTATCGGCGGGACGACACAACTTCAAGACAGAAACGTTTTATTTGTATTATCTCCCGTTGGTATAGCAGCCGGCGCTTCCTGGTAAATCCGAAATGATTGAGTGGCGCACGAAACTAGGCCACCGGGGTGGGGGTAGAGCGTGGGGAAGAGGGCAGGCGCGCGTTACATGTTGACGCACGCTCTCGCCTGCGTTCTAAGTGAGGTTGCGTCGTTCCGCCGATAGGTATGTCGTTCCGGCGTCGTTGTGCCGATAGGTTCCGCTGCCATCACCGGGCCATTGCTACTTTATCTGGTCGATCGCGTCTCGCAAGCAGGCCGAGAAGAGTCCCCATCTATAGAGTATATATCTTACACCAAGACCTTGGCTGAGCTTGAAGGTAAGATTTACGGAACCAGGCGTTTTCTGAGTTTGTACCTGTGCTGGTCGAGCTTATCGCTCTAAAACATATTTGCCTCCAGGCGGCAAGAAAACTGGCACCTTTTCAATTGAGCTCAAGGTGTTCAAACCACGGTGCCACTGTAATTATTTCTGCAGCACTGCGACAGACATTTTTTTTAGAATTTCGCTAGAGGTAATTAGTCCGACTGCATTCTACGAGAAATATAGAAGGGCGAACCTAACTGTGGTAGGCAAGGAGCGACAATTAAAAGGAAAATCAGTGACTAGCACGCTGTACTGCGGAGCCAGCACGTTGTAAACGTTATGAATGCGTAGGGAAGTGCCAACGCATTTATAATAAAAAAGGTGCGTCACATTAGGCTCACGTTACATACCGTTTAAGCGTTTAAAAGCAAGTGTCTCAGTGTCTGAGTTCTTTGTCGCTTACCATGAACTCGTTCGGGCGCCGCAGCAGCGTCCACTGCTGGGGGAGCAGGCGTCGTCACTTGCAGACCATGGTCTCCGCTAGCAGTCGCATTACGCGCCACTCTGTGTCGGCGCTTGTGTCGGTGATGCCCGCTATGGTGCGATTTCTTGGACGGCGTCCGGTGACCTCCACACGTGCATGGCCCACGCCGTTTCTCGCAGCCATGGCGTACGCTGGCCGGTGGCACCCGCACCAAGGGCCCAGGCATGCCGACCTCCCCTTGGAGTGCTTGCGCGAGAAACCACTTTCATAAGTACACCCCAAAAAAGAATTCGAAGGTACAAAGTACAAGTGATGTTAGCCATATGAGGTAAGACTGGCAGATGACTATCTTTTCGAATCACGGCAGCGGCGGCCGCATTTCGATGGAGACGAAATGCAAAAACGTCCGTGTCCCGTGCACTGGGGGCACGTTGAAGATCCCCTGGTGGTCAAAATTCATCCGAAGTCCCACAGTACGGCGTGTCTCATAATCAAATTGTAGTTTTCGCACGTAAAACACCACAATTCAACTCAATTTGAGTTGCGGAATAGCGCATCGGCATAAAACTACTGCAACAAGACGGCATTCTTCTGCAGTAGTACAAAAACAATGTGACGGCGCTGAAGTGGGGCGCCCTGCAAGTGATCCAGCTTTACACGTCATTTAGGCTTGCCGGCAGGCGGCGCCACGGTATGCTCTCGCCTAGGAAGACTTGCAAGTATGGCTCCCTACCCTCGTCCACAGTTTACTCAATTGCAGCTGTATCTAGAAGTCACTGTAAACAGAAAGTACCTATCCTGTGTTCTCCAGCGGCTAAAAAAAGCCGGCAGATCCCACGCCGTGTGGGAATCGATGTTATGCGAAGCAGTTGCGGGGAGCCTACCAAGTTAGTGGAACGACCATGAGAGCAGCAAGACATAGGCAGCTCTTTCATGACCTACAAGACACGCATGTCATGACATTCATGTCATGAGTCTCAGGAGTCTCTTTAGCTGCACCTAGAGACCTTAAGGTGAAATCCATAGTCATGCTCATGACTGACTTCGACCATCAACACTTAGCCTTTTTCTTCACTTAGTACCACATCAGAACTCATTCCATTGGTTTTTGAGTGTTAATGTTTTCTCGCTGAGTGATTATCATTTTTGCTGAATCATGCTCATGACTATGGCTTCTACCACCATCGTTTAGTGTTTCCTCCACTTAGTACCCACGTCCGAACCCATTTCAGTGGTTTTGAGTGTTAATCTTTTTTCGCTGAGTCATTGTCATTTTTGCGCAGTCATGGTCATGACTATGACTTCTACCATCATTCTATAGTGTTTCCTTCACTTAATACCCACGTCCGAATCCATTTCAGTGTCTTGCTGCGCCTCTTACACGTGTGGGAAGTGCACCACAGTCTGCTTAGAAGATGGCGAAGGCAGCCGCACAACCGTAAGCTAAAAATACGCATCGCGAAACTAACGGACGAGGCAGAGCGCTACGCAGAGCAACTTGCACGACAGAACTGGGACCAGTTCTGTAACTCCCTGCAAGGAACGCTGGGCACTGCGAAGACGTGGACCATACTCAGACATCTCCTAGATCCGACCCAGAGCAAGAGAGAAAGCAAGCACACGATGAGCCGAGTATTACACAACTTCGGAGGCAGGACGAATCAGCTATTTTTGCCTTACAAAGTAGATATATTGGCCAGCCGATACGTGGTGCAAAGCCAGCGACTGACTACGCCGGACTGGAAAACAGCGAGCTCGACCGGGACATAACGTGTTCCGAGCTAACACGAGCGATCGCAAGACCCACTCGAAACACCACTCCTGGCAAGGACGGAATCACCAACAAGTTGTTAGGTAACCTGGACGATTCAACCGTGCAGGCAATACTGGAACTCTTAAATGCACACTGGAGCAGAGAGACCTTACCCCCGGAATGCAAGCATGCGGAGATTACACTGATGCCACAGCCAGGAAAAAACGCCCTGCCTGGAAACCTAAGGCCCATTTCGCTTATGTCTGCCTCGGTAAATTGATGCGTGTTATCTTAGACAGGCTACAGACGCATCTCGAAGAACTTCAACTGATGCCGAACACGATGTTGGTTTTCGGCCCAACTTGTCAACGCAAACGTGCTTCTGCCGCTCAAAGAGGAAGTACTGACTGCAGCAACGCCGTGGTGCTCAAAGCAATTCTCGCACAACACCTAAAGGGAGCCTTGACAACGTGGGGCACGAAGCCATACTATCCAATCTCAGTGACACGAATACGAACGTACAGCTACGTGAGGGCTTTTCTCACTGATCGCACAGCCACAATAGGGCTGGGAAATGTGAGGTCACAGCGAATAGACACACCTAATAGAGGAACGCCACAAGGAGCAGTGCTGTCACCGACACTTTTCAAGGTGGCCATGATGAAACTCCCAGCCTAACTCGAGAAAATACCGGGGATCAGACATGCCTTGTATGCAGACGACATCACGATATGGATGGTCGGAGGGTCTATAGGAGAACAACAAGAGGCATTACAGGAGGCAGTAGACGTCGTAGCAAGCTATGCGGAGACATGCAGACTGCAATGCGCGCCGGAGAAGTCGGAGTTCCTCATAATCGACAAGCGCTCACGAGGACTATCAACAGCCCCGGCACCAACCATCCACCTGCGAATAGGTCCTCGAGAAATTACCAAGGTAGACAGACTTCGAATCCTCGGCTTACACTTACAAAAGGACGGGGGTGGAGGATACGCCATACAGAAGCTACAACACACGACCACGCACATATTGCGCATGATTCAACGAATTACCAGTAGGAAGAGGGGCTCAAGGAACAGGACCTAATCCGATTAATGCAGGCTCTGATAGTGAGCCGCATTGCGTACGTGGCACCATATTTAAATTTAAGGAACGCGGAAGTGGAGGTACTCGACCGGCTGATACGCAAGGCGTATAAGCAAGCGCTCGGACTCCCACCCTGAACGGCTACTTTTCACCTCGAGTAGACAGGGTGTACAACAACGCACGGGAAATCATAGAGGCCCACCTGGTAAGCCAGAAGGAAAGACTACTACGCACAATAGCGGGACGCGCGTCTTGGAACGTCTTGGATATTCCGTACGGAAGACCGGCGCACTGACCAAAATGACAACACGAATACAAGAAACTATGCACTCTCACCGATTCCGAGGAACATGCACCCAAACTTACACATCTGACGGAGATAAGCCGAGCGCAGGCGCTCGCGAGAGAGTATAGAAACCACCCCAATGTCTTGTACGTAGACGTGGCCAGCACCGCAAGAAGCACCGCATTCGTCACCAGCGTAGTCGACAATCACGGGACCGAAATAAATGCATCGTCGGTTTCCAGAGTGAGCGCTGCGGAGGCAGATGAACTAGCGATAGCGTTAGCAATCACGACGAGACCGCACTGGGATAGCGTCATAGTTCTGACGGACTCTCAGACGGCATGCAGAAATTACTCCACGGCCAAAATTTCCAGGGCGGGACATCGCATTCTGAATGGAGCGAACTAGCTGCCACCATACATACAAATCGTGTGGACTCCGGGGCATGAGTCCTTACGCGGCAATCAGCAGGCACACGCCTACGCCCGAGCGCATGCACACCGGGAGCCGCGCGATGACCGCGCCGAGCAGTTTCAACCAGAGTCCATACCATTAACCTACACTCACATCCTACAACACTATGGCCTTTCACGAAGAACACTACCCCCCCCCCCCTCATAATGCTCTGACGCGAGAGAAAACCATAATATGGCCAAACCTCCAAACAAACACGGATCCACATTTGAGTCTTTACCACGCAAAACACCCTGCGCTGTATTCCTATAAATGTCCACACTGTGATCAATATGCAACACTTTACGACATGGTATGGGCTTGCGCAAACACACCACAGCTAACACCCATAACACCCCACCACACGGCAATGGGAGGCAGCGCTGTCCAGCTCCGACTCGACGGACCAGCTCTACCTGGTCGATCGAGCGAGAAGGGCAGCTAAGGCCGCTGGACTCCTGGACGGAGGGGACCACCCACTGCAGAGCGGAGGAGCTACCTACGCTCGCGTGCTCTTTCAATTAAAGTTTATTCTCTCTCTCTCAGTGCTTTGAGTGTTCATCTTTTTTCCCTTATCACTGTCATTTTGCCTGAGTCATGCTCTGACTATGACTTCTACCAGCATCCTTTAGTGTTTCCTTCACTTTACTACCACGTCCGAACCCTTTCAGTTGCTTTGAATGTCAATTTTTTTCGCTGGTGATTCTCATTTTTGCTGAGTCATGCGATGCCTATGACTTCTACCACCATCGTTTAGTGTTTCCACCAGTTAGTACCCACGTCCAAACCCATTTCAGTCGTTTTGAGTGTTAATCATTTTTCACTGGGTCTTCTCATGACCTACTGATAGGCAGTCATTACATTTATGTCATGACGAAACTTATGTTCGTCACACTCCTGTCATAATAGCAAATTTTGGTACCTACCAAGTTAAGGAAACCACCATGAGAGCACCAAGACGTAGGCGGCTGTTTCATGACCTACATGACACGCATGTCATGACGCTCTTGTCATGACATGTCATTCATGTTCGTCATATAGCTTGCTGTAGTTTGCCAATTTTGGTACATACCAAGCTAACGAAACCACCACGAGAGCACAAAGACGTAGGCGGCTATATAGATAGATGATAGATAAATATACAGATATACAGACATACAGATAGATAGATAGATAATAGTAGATAGATAGATAGATAGATAGGCAGACAGACACACAGACACACAGACAGATACCGTCAAAGTAGCAAATGTGCGCCAAGAAATACTTCGCATTTAAAATCCTTCGCAAATTTATGCCAAGCTTAGCACCTGATATATCAGGGATAGCTAAACTCTGTAAGCTAGTTCTCACCATGTTCCCAAGTCCTAAGCACATCTTTGTTTGCCATTCTTGCGATTCATCATTAACGCCACTTCTTTATTCTCACCGTCCTTGACATACAGCGGCTTCGGGGCTCCTACGCAGGTGGCATCGCTAGACAACCCCATCAGCTTTCACCGCCGCAGCTTAAAAATGCCTCGCTGGCATCCAAAGTGGAGATGGTAAGATGCGAAATGAGCAGCAACAATTACAGATTACCGCGCAAACAGCGTTTAGCAATTTGGTGGGATAAACAGCTAACTTCAATGTTTTTTTTTCGCCTTGGTTTTGCTAAAACTGATTTTGCAAGGCGCCCCCTTGCTCTTGCGTTTCCACCCGCGGTAGTGGATTAGTGGCTATGAATGTCTGATGTTGACCACGAGATTGCGAGTTTGATTCCCGGGCGCAACACTCCAATTGCTAGTAGGTACAGCGTTTGACCGCTGGCGCCACGCTGCGCCGCTCGCGCGTACCGCGTTTCTAGGTGGTTTCTTTCTTTCGCCGAGGACGCTCGACGCAATCATATGGTTCGCATGAATGCACCCTTGGAAGCGTGGCTGTATGGCTGAGTGGCTACGGCGCTCGCTTTGGGATCATGCGTACGCTGGTTCGAACCCCGCCCGGGCTAGAATTTTTTTTTCTAATATCACACTTTTCTTTTTTTTCCCTCTCTGTTTGCCAGCGTGGTCGCTTGAACCCCGGTGCCACGGCGGCAGCCGTGGTGCCGGGCACCAACGTGAAGCGGCGTCGTTGGGCTGTTGCGGAGCGCAGCGTAGCACACCCCAAATAAAAAAATACTGCTCCAGTCAGTAGACTGCTCCTCCGTGATAGTGAGATTATATTTGGATCATGAAAACAGTGATGCGTTTATAATACCACCGATCCCAACAGCAGGCTAGCCACCACCAGCCCAGCGTTTTCTCCGTCAACGCCTCCTCCGTTCCAACGGCGGCGGCTAGAAACATGGTACGCGCGAGCGGCGCAGCGTGGCGCCAGCAGTCAAACACTGTACCTACTAGCAATTGGAAATACGCTTCCCGGGCATGGCCCCCGTGTTCCAATGCAGTGCATGCTGGATAACTGAGCGTTAGCGAAATTATGCAGCCCAGTTCTCAGAGATTACGGCGTCTCTCATATTCCGTGCGTTGCGTTATGATCCTAACTAACCCAACCATAGAGGTGCTTACTGAAGGCAATCGACAACATTAACTGATAAATTTGCTAGCCATCGAGCGTTTGTACTGCGGCGTTGTTCGCGTGGTCCTCGCTTTTTTTTTCCTTGCGGTGTTTTGTACTAATAGAGCTCATGTCACTCACAAGCGTTGTAGCGGGTACCAATGGAGATCACGAGTGTTCTGGTTGGTGCAGTTTGGCTGGACGGGTCTGTGTCCTCTGTTTCAACGCGGAGTATTTGGGCCGTCCAGATGCAGCGGAAAATGCTGCGAGTTGGATTCACGGCCTGGACGGCACGCGTCGGATCGTCGCCAGTCAGCAGATGTGCCCACCTGACGGCACACCGGCAGTCCCTGCACCAAGTGAGATAAAGAAATTGGGTAACAGTGAATGCAGAATTGTAGGTGACCGCTGGAACTTTGTCAATTGTTGCTATCATGCCGCACCGTCTTCCACGTCTTCTTCTTCATCGAAGGTACGCACTGCTTGCTCGTGCGTTGTTCACGTGTTCGCATAATAGAAATCGTATCCTGCATCATCAGTATCATCACCATTATCATCACCAGCCCACCTTTAAGTCCATTGCAGGATGAGGACTCTTCCCTGGGACCTGCAATTGCCCCTGTCTTGCGCTTGCTGATTCAAATTGCACCTGCAAACTTCCTAATTTCATCAACACACCTAGTTTTCTGCCGTCCCCGACTTTCCTTGACACCCATTAGAGAATGATCCACCGGTTATCTACCGTATGCATTACATACTTTCCAACTCCATTTTTATAGCGAAGCTGTTACAGGCTAGCTTCCAGGAGATTGCGTGCGTAGAAAACTGAAACTGTAGTGTCCAACAATTCAAGACACTGCACACTGTGCAGAGCAAGGCATTCTAACTGATGACCCTCGCACTGTAAAATCTTTAACTGTTCGTTCGACATAAATAATTTATTAGGCATATCGAAATGCGAAATATCATTTAAGCCAACCGTTGGAAGCAAACCCAGTGGAGTCATTTTAACTAAATTTTATTGAAATCTTAGAGCTAAGAGGGTAATTGTGCAGAACGCTGTGAGCGGAATCGTGCAATTCGACCTCGGAGCAACGCTGGCAGTAGCAGTCCTGCTACCAAGAGGGTCTTTACAGCGAAACTGTTATAGGCTAGGTTCCAGGGGATTGCGTGGGTAGAAAACCGGAAGTGTAGTGTACAACAATTTAAGACACGTCGCGCCACCTGATGGAGTCGTGTGAAAACGCCGGGTTGGCGTCGTTCTCAAACTTAGGATTGTAATAAAAAGTGCATTATACTGTGGTTTTCGCCAGATCTTACGTTTGCTTTGCCATTAGGTGACGTAAATAACGCTGGCGACCACGTAGCTTGTGTGCGCGCCTCGATTGGTGTAGTAGTCTTTAATAGAACACTTTTACAATACTATGATAGCGATTGTGTACGTTCCCCCCGCAACGCCTGCGAAAGACATCGAAACGTTCGTGATAGTCATGTTCGGTTGGGTGATCCCCAATGAGGATACGCCAATTCTCATCGTGGGGCCAATATTCACTACACCAGACCCACCATACTCACAGCTTTACTGGCTTCCATTTTAGCAGTAGTGGAACGGCTCTGAATTTTTAACAGCGGAGCTGTTTAAGCTTGAGCACCCGCCAGTCCCGACGTGGATCGAAAACTATCGTCATCAGCATTGGATCGAGCGTCGTCGTCTTCTTCCGCAGCTGGCTCGTTGGCGCACCTCGGTTTGCGCTCGTGCCATGTGATGCCGTACCAAGCACGAGCGCACGCGCTTGTGCTCGGCCCGGCATCCAACGACACTTAGTACAACAAAACGACCCGTAACTATTTTGGCTCCATGTGCAGGCTGGTTTGGCTGCGTGTGCGTGAAGGTTGACTCCATGTGCATGGCGGTTGTCCGCCAGTTGTGCCTTGGGGGCGATGTGAATGCTTTGATATGCGAAAAAGTACAGGACATTGAGGTCGGCGAAAAAGCAAGCGCCTAGTTAGCGCTTCATTGCCACGACGTTGCAGTTTGGTTCAGTGTGTCAGTTTTTATTAGTTATTACAGTTAGCACGAGTTAAGTCGTAGGCTCGGTTTGAGCGGTGAATTAAATTTTATGCGTAAGTGTCAAATGACCTATTGAGCGAAACGCAGCTCCACTAACGTGAAACCTGGAAGGTGCGAACTATGCAGTGATGCAGCGCTAATGGGCTCATACGGCCTTAAGGTACGTATATACTAGCGACAAAAACGCGCGCGACACGCAGCGTGCAGCAAGCAAGCGCGCTGCACAAATGCGTTGCGAAGGTCACACTGACCCGCGTTTTGCGGGACGCGGCAGTCACATGACACCACTTGACGTCCCGTTTCGCCTCGTTTCCTTCCGAGACTTCTCGTGAAAGCACGCGCTCCGTTCTCCGTCACAGTTGCTTTGTTGTTTCGGCGTTCCAATGGGAGTCGCTCAAGCTCAGAGAGGTCTCAAGTCACTGGAACCTGGGAAGTACCGCAACCCCTTTCTCTTCGCCGCCGCGCAGCCGATTGGTCAGTTGCCGTCAGGTGATCACTTTCCGCCATAGATGGTCCACGCCGCGCTGGAGCGGACAAGAAGACAAAGGCATCGCTCGCACACGCTGCGCGTATGAGCCATTGACGAGGTCAGATTTTGCATTTTGTGTAATTTAGGGCATATGTGACCTTCGTAGACTAAAACAAAACGAAAGGAAACGCCTGGATGCGGCGCTTTCGGGTGCAGCAACCCCCGGGAGCGAGGGAAAGCGCTTTTCGCGATACCATTTAAGCGGAAAGAGCGACAGCAAGCGCTGCGCTATCTCGCTGCACCGAATAACGCGCGACAATTTCACTCCTACTAGGTGAACTTGATGATATCGCAAAGCTGAGAGACTTTGCGGTATAATCGAACAGCGTAAATGCCATAATGGGAACGTGACGCGTTTGATTTGTAGACAGCGGTTTGCTTGCGCAAACGAAGCGAGAAATACTCAAAAATATGCAGAACCGAGCAGAATGCCACTCGAAGAACGTCGTAATGCAGGCGGCTGTGTAAAGAAAAACATAATGTAGTGAGAAAACCACTGCAACAAATATCTATCAACCTGTCAATGTCGAATATTAAAATCTACATTTTCTCTTGTGTTGCTGTTTATTACTGCTTAAAACAACAGGAACGCGACGTAGACAACTCGGTTGTAGCATATTTTCTTGTACTGCAGTCAGGCACCGTTTATCTTCGTCGAAGTCGATCTGCATCAATCGTTTCGAGCGCGGTAAATCAGTAGCCACGTTCGAAAGCTATTACATCCACGCTTATAAACGATGCGTGGCAACGCTTGATACCTAGTCAGCCTAAAAAATCCTCTGTGACACACGATCATCGGATTCGTTTTGCATTTAGAACGGGGGGTGTGCAGTTCACCGCTTCAATTTCCGAGTACATGTAATTTATTTCGTGTCTAGCTAAGCAAAATATGGTTTTGCTTGTGGATTTGACAGGGCCCATAGCGACAACCATCATGCCAGTCTTCACTGTAGCAAGCCTAGAAAACCCGAGGAAGAGCTGCTTGCGTTTTTTGGAACGCGTCAAATAGCTTCAAGTTAGCTACGAGTGTAAACAGTCAATGAAAACAAGCCCGACATTCACGTACGCCTGCGACGTATAAAATGCTAAAATCACCAGTAATGTGGCTTAATTATGCAATTAAACAATTTAGTATATGCCTTGGATAGCTTCCCAACGAGCACAAAACTTATCGGGAAGGAGAACCACGCATGCTGGATAAACAAAAAAAAAACTTATTTTTATCCAGCGGCCGTGGGAGAACAAATGAAAGGTCGGCAGCTCGAGCGCCCGTTTTTCGCTGGTCTCCCTGCATGCAATTTGGCGCCTGTAAAAAATCTGCCGATCGTACTTATCTGTACTCCTTCGAATGCATAGAAGATGCACCATCTCATTTTTGGATGCGAAGCAGCTTATGGTCGGGGCTATGTCACTCCCTCCCTCCATTTATCCATCCGCCGTGCGGCGTCCACACCCCTACTGCGCATGCACATCCTCCTCCCCCTCCTCTCCTATCCTTGTCTCATCTCCTCTCCTCCCTCCTCCCCACCTCTCCTCTCCTTGTCTCATCTCCTCTCCTCTCGGCATTCTCCTCTCCTCTGCGACGCTCCTCTCCGGATTGCGCAACGAATGGCAACACCTGCGGCTCCGCACGCGATAATGCGAAGCAGCTTAGGTTAGAGGCGCGACGGTAGGCGCCCCAGAGGCACCGGCAACAGTCACCAACGTGACCCGCCGTGGTTGCTCAGTGGCTATGGTGTTGGGCTGCTCAGCACGAGGTCGCGGGATCGAAGCCCGGCCACGACGGCCGCATTTCGAGTGAGGCGAAATGCGAAAACACCCGTGTACTTAGATTTAGGTGCACGTTAAAGAACCCCAGGTGGTTCAAATTTCCGGAGTCTCCCACTACGGCGTGCCTCATAATTAGAGCTGGTTTTGGCACGTAAAACCCCATAATTTAATTTTTAACAGTCACAAACGCCGCGCGCGTTCGGTGCGAACGCGGGCAAAACGCCAACGGCCTCGACAACAGTTCTGCGCGTTGCTGGTGCTGCTGCTGCATGTCCAAGTTTATACAGCTGATAAAACGACCTTGAGTCGACCCCATGGCTGCTTCGCATACTACTCAGTGTTCCCCTACGGGAAGATGGTGGATTTTATGTTAAGGACGATGAAATGGTGTCGATTTGCGATAATATAAACCGCTCATAGCGAAGCTAGACAGCTGAGCTGCCGCCGCCCGAGAGACACGTTCGACCAAATGTGGCAACAACAGCGCAGTGTTGCCTGCGCGCGCTCCGGCGGTTGGGGAAATTTCCAGGTTCCAGTGACTTTTGAGAGGTCTGATCTGTATGACGCATTGGTGACTGTGAACATTAATAAAGGTGTTGGGCTGCTGAGCACGAGGTCGTGGGATCGAAGCCCGGGCCACGGCGGCCGCATTTCGATGGGGGCGAAATGCGAAAACACCCGTGTAGTTAGATTTAGGTGCACGTTAAAGAACCCCAGGTGGTACAAATTTCCGGAGTCCCCCACTACGGCGTGCCTCATAATCAGATCGTGGTTTCGGCACGTAAAATCTCATAATTAAAATTTTTTGTGAACATTATAATCTTAGCGTATTCTTTGCTTGTGCGACGCCGACGTGCCAGAAAGCGGACAGCTGTATGGGAAGGCTTCACGAAAACGGCCTCATTGACTGGACATGGCCTCTGAGATTTTACAGCGTGCGCGTCACTGTTCGATCTAAGAGCCCATACATTATGATTCTTTGCTTATGCGATAGGTGGCGCCACAGCTGCGTGGCTCACTTCTGCTTGGTGCTCATTTTGCGGCTGCCGCAAAAAACAGGTCTCGCACCCATTCGATCGCCGCGCGCGTTTTTGTCGCTAGTGCGGACGTACTTTTAAGCAATGGCTGAAAACCCCGCAAACGCGGCCTCCCCATTACGACGACAGAAGAGAATTGAAATTCTATGCTGGAATGATGAGCGGCAACGCTCATAGCTGTGGAAGACGACGACGACGAACTTGGGAGCGCATGGCACGCGCTCGTGCCACTTGCTTACCGTGATGACGACGACGACGACGACAGGACACGCCAATAGCCCGAGCGCACCTAAAACTGATGACGATCATCTTGAGTCTGCTATGCTTGGAGGGGATGACATGTGTGAAGTGTATCGGGGTGATGTGGGACGAGAAGAATGGTGCGGTGAAGGAGATGGCATTTGCCCACGTCGAGAATAGGAGGTTGAGTCAACATGTGAAGATAAGTGTGAAGAGGCCGACGAAGGAGAGGAAGATAAAATGCCTGACTAAGCATTGTTGACTGATGAAATAAAAGAGAGATGCATTAACTAAGCCATGTGTGTGTGCTCAGTACAAAAAAAAGTTGTCGCAGTTTCACCTGAAAGGCGAAGCATCAATTGCGATAGCAAATTTGTAGAGAGCTAGCTATACGGAGTAATGATAGTACCTTTATCAGCTGTATAAACTTGGACATACAGCAGCACCGGCAACACGCAGAACTGTTGTCGACGTCATCGGCGTTTTGCCCACGTTCGCACAAAATGCGTGCGGCGTTGGTGACTGTTGCCGGAGCCTCTGATATAAATAGGCACTTCGTGCCGCAGCTAAACGTCGCCTCCCTTCCCTCCCCCCCCCCCCCCCCCCACGGCCTCTTGCGCGTCGGAAGAAAGCGCGTTTGCTCTACATATATGGTGATTGTAAAGGAGGAAAGAGACGCCTACTTCTGCAGCCCTTAAGCTAGGGATCACGGCGAAGAACACGTGTTTGCTCTCCGCCGTGGGTTCACTCCCCGTGAAAGCGCGCGTCCCTCATGCCCTTACACTCGCACATACAGCGTTCGGCGGCGCGCAGCGACGATTTCATCTCCATTGACGTCATACGAAACCTCACGGCGACGGCGATGACGACGGCAGAAATCTGCTTTGAGTGTCCATATAATTGCTATCGCAATAAAAAAGAACATACGGGCAGCTTCGACAAAGCAGTGCGAAGGCTGAAGGAACAGCGAGCGTCGTACCCACTATGCTATGCACCCACGCTAGCAGAGCTCCGCTGTTTCGTTAGATTTCACAAGCCTGGAACTGCCTTCAATTTTAAAGACGATAGTCTTTCTTGGTCTACTTAAACGCCAAAACATTGTCACTCGATTTAACCGCCCCACCAAAACCAAGCATGAGGAGAGGAAGTGCAGAGAGAGAAAGAGGGGGGTTCGACTCCGCGCGATCGCGGGGACGGAAGGCTCGGGGGGGGGTAAAGCGGGGGGTGCGCGTTCTACGCCGCTCGCACGCGCCCGGGTGGCCGTATCTCGAAAGCAATCTGCGATGGGGCCAGAGTCCTCCCCGCGCTGTGTGTTCGCGCCTTCATTCACGTTGATGCTAGGGGCGACACGAAGGTCAATTCACTCGCTGCTGCTGCCGCGCTTAGCCACTACAGCGTTTTTACAGCGAGTTTCCGCGGTCATCGATTAAGATGCGTTCATGTTTGCTGGTGCGCGCGTGGCACCATGCTTGTTAATTTGGTTAGTCTGCCTATGTGTACAAGTTTAGTGGCCGATAAATCTACTATCCTTACTTCTTATAGCTCTCCACTAATTTGCTACCGCAATCGATGCTTCGCCTTTCGGGCGAAACTGCGACTATCTTTTTAAATGCGAAGCATTTCTTGGCGAACATTTGCCTACTTCAACCGTACTATCATCTATCCAGCCGCCTACGACTTTTTGCTCCCATGGTCGTTTCGTTAACTTGGTATGTAGCAAAATTGGCGTACTATAGAAGAGTATATGACGAACATAAGTGGTATGTCATCACATGACATACCACTTATGGTGTGTCAAGCATGACATGCTTGTCATGCAGGTCATGAAACAGCCGCCTACGTCTTGGTGCTCTCATGGTCGTTTCGATAACTTGGTAGGTACCAAAATTGATATAGTATGTCAGGAGTGTATGATGAACATAAGTGATAGGTCATGACAAAAATGTCATGACATGCGCGACATGTAAGTCATGACAATGACCCAGCCAAAAAGGTTAGCGCTCAAACACCACCCAAATGGGTTCGGACGTGGGTACTAAGTGAAGGAAACACTAATGGATGCTGCTGGTATAAGAAATAGTCATGAGCATGACTCAGCAAAAATGACAATGACTCAGCGAAAAAATATTAACACTCAAAAACCGCTGTAATGTCTTCGGACGTCGGTACTAAGTGAAGGAAACACTAAAGGATGGTGGTAGAAGTAATAGTCATGAGCATGACTCAGAAAAACGTCAATGACTCAGCGATAAAATCATTAACACTGAAAAACACTGAAATGGGTTAGGACGTGGGTACTAAGTGAAGGAAACACTAAAGGATGGTGGTAGAAGTCATAGTCACGAGTATGACTCAGGCTTTCGCCCTAAGGTCTCTTAGGTGTTGCTAAAGGGAATCCTGAGGGCTCATGACATGGATGGTGTGACAGGCGTGTCATGCAGGTCATGAAAGAGCCGCCTACACCTTGGTGCTCACATGGTCGTTTCGTTAACATGGTAGGCTCCCTGCACAGTGCTTTGCATAACATCGATTCCCACAAGGCGTGGGATCTGCCGGCTTTTTTTTCTAGCGCTCTTTGCACGGTACCCAACTTTTTCTGAAGCTTCTTTATTAACTTACAAGTTTCTGTGCCATATGATAGCACCGTTATAATGCAGTGATTGTACGCTTTACTTTTCAACGACAGTGGTAAGCTCCCAGTCAGGATTTCGTAATGCCAGCCGACCGCACTCCAACCAATCTTTATTATTCCGTAAATTTTCTATCGTGATCAGGGTCCATTGTAATTGAACTACATAAACGCACTCTTGTAAGATTCCAGAGGCCGACTGGCGATCCTGAATTCTTGCTGCCTTGCCACGTCATTGAAGATTATCTATGTCTTCTACATATTGATCTTCAACGCGACTCTTACACTTTCTCGCTTAAGATCCTCAGTCACTTGTGGTAAATCGGGAAATGTCAGGAGAATTATGGTAGGACAATGTCATCTGCCAACCGAAGGTTGCTGAGATATTCACTGTTGATGCTCAGTCCTAAGCCTTCCCAGATTAATAGCTTGAAAACTTCTAAGCATGCAGTGAACATAGAGGAGGTGCTGCAGTGAATAGCATTGGATAGATTGTGTCTCCTTGCCTGATCCCCCTTTCTGAATAGGGGACTATATACTTTTCTGGTGGAGAAAGAGAGAGAGTAAACATCTTTAAATTAGGTTGAGAACCAAGGTAGCCTGTGGAATCTTTGTAGGTACTTCCCAAGTTACTCACGTATGCCTTTTGTGCTCCTTGATTCCTAGATGCCTCTATGGCTGTTGGTACTCTGCTGAAGCAAATGCCTTTGTATAATCTATGTAAGCCAATATAGCGCTTCATTGTACTCCACAGATTTTTTGATTACCTGATTGATGACATGGATGTGAGCCATTGTTGAATATCACTTCCTGACGCCAGCCGGTTCTCTTGGTTGACTGAAGTCAAGTGTTGTCCGGATTCTATAGGAAGTGAATATTTAATGCAATATTGAAAGCAAGCTAATGGGCCTATAATTCTTCAATACTTTAACGCCTCCGTTCTTAGGGATTATTATGATTCTGGCCTTCTTCCAGCACTCTGGCATGCTTGAAGACCTGAAGCATTGCGTATAAAAGGTTACAAGCTTTTAAAGCATTACTCCTCCATCTTTAATTACATCGATTGTTATTTCTTCTTCCCCTGCCGCTTTGACCCGGCTCATGTCTTGCAAGGCCCTTCTAACTTCATCGCTACTTACAGAAGGAGCATCTGCATCCTGTTCACCAGTACTTCGAATGAAGGTAGCGTGGCTGCTCTGGGCATTGTACAGGTCAGTATAGAATTCTTCCTCTGCTTTTACAATATTGTTACTTTGCGCAAGTCACGTATACAGGTGTATTTACAATATTTACAAGTGGCGGCAGTGGCTGGCGGGACCTATTCTACATCTACACGTCAAATCGACTTCTTCAGACTGGCGCCACTCTTGGTTGCAAAGGCGCCGTCTCGGCGCTAACTGTACGGCACGAGAACTATCGGCAATGTAAGGCGTCAGCCGGGACACATGCACAATGTCAGTGGGGCCACCCGAGACCAGCGGAGCGTTCTCGTAGTTTACATCGCCAAGCTTGTGCAATATCGTGCAGGGCCCTGTGTAGCGCGACAGCAGCGTTTCAGACAAGCTAACGCGGCGCCATGGTGTCCATAGGAGGACAACGGAGCCAGGGAAAAACTGAACGTTATGATGTCGGCTGTCGTACCGTATCATGTTCCGGGTGGTCGACAGGATGACGGGAGAGGCAGTTGGTGTCTTGTGCAAGTGGCCTGACCTGTAGAAAACAGCAAACGAATATGCTTGGAGCCGTAGCGCCCATCGGCCCAATCGTTCAGTCGGGCCTTTCAGTGACGAGAGCCAGCAGAAGGCGTGGTGATCGGTAACCACGGAAAATGTATGGTCGTACTAGTAGGAGAGGAATTTGGTTACTGCCCAAACTAACGCCAGGTACTCCCGTTCAGTAGTTGAAAAATTCCTCTCGGCGGGGGACAGGAGGCGGTTGGTGTATGCAATTACGCGCTCTGGCTTACGCTGCTATTGAACGAGTACGGCCCCAATTCCATGGCCACTGGAAGCCGTGTGAAGTTCAGTGGTGGCAGATGTATCACAATGAGCCAACAATGGGGGAGCCGTTAGCAAGCGTACGAGGGCGGACAAGGCTTTGGTATGAGCAAGGCCCTTGTGAAAGCAACGTCCTTCTTAAGTAAGTTGGTAAGTGTGCGGGCGGTTTCGGCGAAATTCTTGACGAAATGGCGGAAGTATCAGCACAGTCCAACAACGGTTCTTACATCTGCGGTTGAAGATGGAACAGTGAAGTTCTCGAGAACGCGAATCTCGTAAGGGTCGGGTTGAACGCCAGCGGCGCTGACGAGATGGCCAAGAACGGTATATTGGCGACGTCCAAAGTGGCACTTGGATGAGTTAAAATGCAGACCAGCGTGTGGGAAAACAGCAAGAATGGCCGATAGACGCGTGAGATGACTTGCGAAAGTTGGTGAAAAAAATATCACATCATTTAAGTAACCCAGACATATGGACCGTTATAGCCGTGAAGGAGTCCATCACTATTTCGAAGGTGCCGGGGAATTACAAAGGCTGAACGGCTTAACCTTGAATTGTTAGAGGCCATCACATGTTACGAAGGCAGTTTTTCTCACGGTCCACGTCATCGACCGAGATTTGTCAATAGCCTTCTCGAAGGTCTATGGATGAAAGATACTTCGCTCTATGCACGCAGTCCAAAGCGTCATCAATACGCGGCAAAGGGTAGACATCCTTGCGCATGATTTTGTTGAGGTTTCTGTAATCGACACAAAAGCACCAATGCCGTCCGTCTTCTTGACAAGGACAACAGGGCACGCCACAGACCGCAAGATGGCTACATAACGCCGTTAGCCAACATCTTATTGACTTCTCGTTGGATCAGTGGTGGTTGAGCTTGTGAAACACATTACGACCTGCGGTGTATCGGATTGGCGTCTCCGGTGTAAATACGATGAGTGACCGCCGATTTCTGGGCTAAAGGGTGGCCGTCAAGGTCAAAAATGTCGCGCTAACTTTTAAAGAGACGGCGGAAACGTGTGCAGGAAGGTCACGTGCGGTCATCTGGCTAAGTTCGTCTGTGAGTGTCGGTGAATCGGAGGTTCCTGTAGAGGGCGACGGAATTTGGGCGTTACGAGCCGATATCTTGCAATCGTTCACAGGTGAGATGTCGCCCAAGGACATGCCTCTGGGAACAATCGAGTCGAGCAGGTAAAATTAAGGAGAGGTAGCGAAGCTTGATTGCCTGTAACAGGGAGGACGGTATGGGGAACGGCCAAATTCCTTTCAAGAAGTATATCAGCGGTGGGACATAGCACATGGACGCTGTCAGGAACAGATGGGAACGAGATTACAGTGACGTACGTAGTGACTTGAGGCGACAGGCGGATGTCTTCGGGAGAGCGTAACAGTGGTTGTATGACTGGTGGATTATAAGAGCCGTTGGGCAGTTCAAGCTGAATGACACTAGACGCGCAGTCAAAAAGAACCGAGTGGGACGACAAAACGTCTAAGCCGAGCATAATGTCCTAAGGGCATTGTTCCAAAACGGCAAACAAAACAATGCGAGCAGTGTACGTACCAAGCACGGTTGGCTTTCCGCCATCGGCGACGCCGAGGGTGAGTGATGCAGCTGGTATGAGAACTTTGTTCAGGTGTCGGCGCAACTGAGCCCTCATCACGGATATGTGCGCGCCAGTGTCAATGAGTGCTGGGACACTGAAGCCATCGACTGCAACATCCATCAAGTTCTGTTTGGTCGGCAAAGGGATCAGAGGGTTTCGCGGTCGAGTAGTCAATGCAGCGTTGCCTACGGGAGCTGCATCGCTTAGTTTTCCGGAGACGGGCGTAATTGTGACTGATTTTTCCGGGTATACGAATTCTGTAGTCGCTAAGTACGCCTCAATACATAGACCATTGCCGAAAGACATGAAGATTCTTGAATCGAAACGATTATTTCCTGCTGTTTATTCGTTAGGCCGAGAACCCTCGCAATCTACACTGCACAGCCTGCCACAAAAATGGTGTATCTGTGATTCGTACGTGTTTTATGCGTTCTCTAGGTTACATTTTCTTAAATGCCTCCAAAGATTACGAGCAGGTGACTGTTCACGTGCTCGCTGTGTTTTCTTTTCAAAAAAGTTGCCGCAGTTTCACCTGAAAGGCGAAGCATCAATTGCGATAGCAAACTTGTAGAGAGCTATACGGAGTAATGATATTAGCTTTATCAGCTGTATAAACTTGGACATGCAGCAGCATCGGCAACACGCAGAACTGTTGTCGACGCCATCGGCGTTTTGCCCGCGTTCGCTCAAAATGCGTGCGGCGTTGGTGACTGTTGCCGGAGCCTCTGATTTAAATAGGCACTTGGTGACGCAGCTAAACGTCGCCTCCCTTCCCTCCCCCTCCCCCACGGCCTCTCGCGCGTTGGAAGAAGGCGCTTTTTGCTCTACATATATGGTGATTGTAAAGGAGAACAGAGACGCCTACTTCTGCAGCCCTTAAGCGAGCACGGTGCAGAACGCGCGTTTGTTCTCCGCCGTGCGTTCACTCCCCGTGAAAGACGCGCCCCTCTCGCCCTTTCACTCGCACATACAGCGTTCGACGCGCGGCGACGATTTCTTCTCCAAATGACGTCATACGGAACCTCACGGCGACGGCGACGCGACGGCAGAAATCTGCTTTTGAGTGTCCATATAATTGCTATCGCAATAAAAGCACTATTTCGGAATGCTCACGTGTCTATCTTCTCTTTTGTTAGCACACTTTAAAAATTAAGTGCATACGAAATTGTTAAATCTATCTATTCTACAGTGGTGCTATTAGGGTGCTCCCATCTTGCGTTTAACAAATTTTAGTGCAATTTTTTATTCGGCCCACAGGCAACTAGCGGTGCGAAGGTAGGTTTCTGTTTCGCTTTGTTTAGGGCCTCTTCAGTGAGAACAGCATTGAAATGTCTGGTAGTAGGAACGATTCTGTGCATCTTAACACGTAACAGCTCAATTTTCGATACACTAGGCTACAATCGCTATATTATTTTACTGCATCAAGTACACCAGTGCTGACATACTCTGATCAACTGTACAGCAACATCGTGCCACAATAAACCAGAAACTACTGCTGGGTGACTGTATATGATTAGTAGAGACCGGATTATAGCCAAATGCTTATTTGATCCGGCGGGCAAGGGCCCCACACTTAAGGTGCACCACAATAAATATTTGAATAAACTTGGCTTAGCCCTGACTTTATAGTATCTATAAATGCCTATTTCCATCATTTGTCTGGACATACGTCATTTTTTTTTTCTTTTAACACATATAAATGATGGCCAGGATGTGCTTCATCTCGTATGCGCAATGGGGACGGAAAGGAGAATGGGAGCTGGTGAGCGCACTCCTACTCTTCTAGCCCCTCTTATGTTGCGCAAGGAGAGTGTCAGCGCGGCCGCGCGTGCCCTGTCCGGAGGTAATCTCGGGTGGGTGCAAAGACCAGGCCAGCCAAGGTGTCGGTGACTTCGTGTTCGCATGCTATCGCACGCCTAGCGCGCGCTGTGGCGAGGCAGCACGAAGACAAATTCGCTTTTCGCTGCTGTCGCTCTTCATCAGGCCAGGGTTGTGACAGTCAGTGTCCGCGGTGTTCGAGTGAGATCTGTTCATGTTTGCCTTTGTGTGTGCGGCACCATGCTTGTTAATTTATTTAGTAAGCGAATGTTGACTGCTATTTACACGGCTGATATAACTACAAACCTTTATCAGTGTAGTCGTCTAATGCTTTGTCATCACTATCAAAGCTTCGCCTTTCGGGAAAAACTGCGACCTTTTTTTGCTTTGAAGTCACAATCGCTGATTTGTTTCCACAAGACTTTACAGCATTAAACGACGCCGTTGCTAATGGCAACAGACCTGGCAATGTGACCTAGGGAATAAGAGCTTACGTGGACAACGTTAGGTGAGCTTGTGAGGACCTCTCACCATCTTTCTGACACTGGTAAGCACTGCATGAGAAACGGACCGCCAAAAGTCTCCTTCTTTGGCAGGGACCACACAGCCGTTCCATTACACTGCAAGCGGGGATTTGAGTAAGAAAGGTGCAGCACTTGAGAAAGGTATACTGTACTGTAGTTTCCAAATACTGCAACAAATAGTGCAAGCGCAGGCCTGGCATCATTATCTGCATTGTGCACAGACGTCCTAGTTTGTAATATGCAATGATGGCCCAAGAATATAAGAATCATGTATTGTGAAGTGCCCTATCAACGCCCATTCCCATTAGCAACCGGATGATAACGAATGTTATGCAGATTTAAAGATAACTCGTTTTACAGACTACTTTGTAAAATTCTCCTTGCCCCTCGCTAAAAAGAAAGAAAAAACGAAAAAGGCGCACCCTTCCCCAACAACCTGAAAACACAAATTCAATTGCCGAGGCTTCTTTCATAAGAAACAATTACTGCATTCCATTGAACAAAGTAATATCTAAGCCTGCTTTAAACGGCAAGGTGACAGTATACAGTGAAATAAAAAAAAAACGTTCTAGCCCTTCGTGCTAGAAGAATTTTTTCCAACCGAGAAAGATTTAAATTAAAGCCTTACTGCTCTTAGGCTACGACCGCATGTATACTTCTACAATGCCGTACGATTGGCGAGTACGTCACGTCACATAGCACGAGCGAGATCACGTGCTTACTCCGCTTTCCATTCCGCTTTCCACATGGTAACAAGATGCTCAAAAAAAGGGAAAAAGAAGAAAAAAGTGGAAACCACATGGTTCTCACATTCTTCCTCCGTGGCTGCACGAAAGCGTTTTGAGGCGCTCTGGCAGACTACATCCACATAACAAATCCGCCAACTTTCCCCACTTCTATCTTCTCAGTAGCTAACGCTACAACGACTTTGTGCAGCATGGTACCGCCTTCAGCCAGGTCATGATGGCAAATTTTTAACGCTTCTTCGCAGGACTACACAAACATGGGTCGTCATGTCGTCACCGTCACACTATCGCCACCGCATGTCTTAAGGAGATGCATACAATGCAATCAACAATACGTGGCTTTTATTGATCGAAATTCAAAAGCAAGAGTTTAACGCATAAGCACTAGGTATGTTCATCGCTCTAGAAAGTGTCAGAGCTGTGACATTGTGTTCTTATATAAGTATTTCACATGTTAACAACGCACATATTCCGCAGTTTCCGTAGCCAGTTGATCACAGGGCGAAATCTCCACGTTGGAGTGACTAGTATCTATTATGTCAGCAACAGTCACTGGTGGAATTGCTGGTCTTCGCTGCACCGTGCAGTCAAGCGCCAGAAGTTTACTGCTGTTCGCGCTGTTACCGACGTTCATAACGAGGCTACGCAGCACCACCACGAAGCCAACTCATAGGAACTTGATGGGAGCAGGCACCTCGTGACCTGTCCGGTTGTCCGTTTCTTTTAACAGCTCTGCCACGGCAGTTGACAGCCGGTACGTGTAGAACCAAAATGCCAGAATCAGAGCGGCGCCCAACAGCGGCTGGTACGGCGACAACTATGGCCACCAGGAGACGCTGCGTAAAGAAGTGCAGATATTTTTTAACACACCGCGATAACTTCCACGCATGCCATCATCAGTTAAGCACACCAGTCAAAATGTAGCATGTGTCTCAGATAGGTCTGCGGTTTGCTGCATGGCATGCTTTTTATAGACAAGCTTTCTCTTGCCTATTTTTCCAGATTTGGCATGGCTTCCTGGCTGCGGTTGCGTCGGTCACTATCTTAACGCTTGTAGGTTCACCAAATATGTCCACCTCTGTTCTGCGTAACAAAAAAAAAAAAACACTTCCTGCATAACACCTTAAGCTATAATGTCTGTTCAGAGGGATCTGTATGGCAGACCGATCAGTTAATGAAATGGTGAAATGTATTTCGCCTATTGTTTAATTTGCTTCAGTTTGCTTCATTCATTTACTAAATGCCGTGG